>NC_092225.1:79915112-80065112 GCF_036320965.1 Panulirus ornatus | reverse complement strand
ACATATTCGCCATTTCCCGCGCTAACGAGGTAACGTTAAGAGTAAAGGACTGAGCCTTAGAGGGAATATCCTCACTTGGCCTCCTTCTTTTGGAAAATTAAAAACGAGGGGGGAGGATTTCCAGCCCCCACTCCCTCTCCTTTTAGTCGCTTTCTACGACACGCAGGGAATACGTGGGAAGTATTCTTTCTCCCCTATCCCCAGGGATAGGAAACTATATATATATATATATATATATATATATATATATATATATATATATATATATATATATAGGGGATAGGGGAGAAAGAATACTTCCCACGTATTCCCTGCGTGTCGTAGAAGGCGACTAAAAGGGGAGGGAGCGGGGGGCTGGAAATCCTCCCCTCTCGTTTTTTTTTTTAATTTTCCAAAAGAGGGAACAGAGAATTGTGCCAGGTGAGGGTATTCCCTCAAAGGCCCAGTCCTCTGTTCTTAACGCTACCTCGCTAATGCGGGAAATGGCGAATAGTTTGAAAGAAAAAAAGAAAGATATATATATATATACATATATATATATATATATATATATATATATATATATATATATATATATATATATATATATATATATTTAGGGAGCGGGGGGGCTGGAAATCCTCCCCTCTCGTTTTTTTTTTTAATTTTCCAAAAGAAGGAACAGAGGGGGCCAGGTGAGGATATTCCAAAAAAGGCCCAGTCCTCTGTTCCTAACGCTACCTCGCTAACGCGGGAAATGGCGAATAGTTTGAAAGAAAGAAAAGATATATATATTGGATGATGATTCATATAAATGATCAAATTTTGTAACTAGTTTTCTAGGTATGTATTACCGACAATGACTGGTCAAAGAATGGCATTAAACTATAGTGAGTCTTATGACATCCCACCTGATTAGCCATTTTACCTTAAGGTCAGCTCTTCCTCAGCATTCAGGGGGTCGGCCACCCTTAGTGGCAACCTGAGCCCTTAACCCTTGTGGTCATCCCTGGAGGACCCTGGTGCCATCAGGGAACCATGACCCTTGTACGAATACCATCAGGTCATAATTTCCCAACGCACTGATAGAAGGTATTCCTAGTCACGTAAAACTGGCAGCCAAAATATCCTAGCTACTGTCTCCTGTTACCCGGGTATATGGTCGTTTACATTCCTATGGTCAGGTCAAGCTGTTAAGACAGACCGCAGCTCAAAACATCACATGAAATGAACAAATCAGTTCCGGTTATCCTACCCGCCCGTCGTATCAGATATCAAAATCGAGTTGTATCAGATTTCACACGAAAGGTCTTCCCATATGTCTTACCTGAGTGTTCGTGGCTGCGTTCGTGTGAGTGAGTTTCCCCCCTGCAGGTCTGTGGTTTGATAACATGAAATGTCACTCCACACTTTCCTCTCCTCGGGTTATATACGATTTTCCCCTATAATATCGGCTTCGGATATTCTCTTTTTTTTTTCGTAAATGTCTGGCCATTCGTCATGAACAGCCGGCGGTGCAGGTAGCCGAGGGAAGGTCAAGTCTCAAAAATGGCTTGTGAGAATTGCGTACTCGCAGGTAGGGGTCAGCGCCGCCGACCATCGCGCTGGTCACTGACCCAGAACATTACGTTGGTAATAGGCTAAAGTTGTAAAGGTTCCAGTTAGCGAGATGCTGCTGCTGTTCTACTGAACTTTTCTGTGCTACAATATTAGTGTCTGGGGGTCTATAAGAAAAAGCGATTGCATGTCAGTCCTACATCTGTATGAGTCAGGTGGAATATACCTGACGTTTCGTATCGTGATCACAGTCTTTACATTGCAATTATCACACATCTGGCACATCGCCAGGTGATCTCTCCTGCGATGGAGAGTTAATGTACCAGATGTGTTTGGCTTTCGTATTGCCTACGTGTTTAAAGTAAATACGACTGGCTTCCTCTGTCGCTTTGCGGCAGAACAATAAATTTCCTCATCACGTTCGAGTCACCTGCTGCTAATGACAGACAGGTCTCGCCGCAGAGAGAGGAAGAAATGGAAAATTATTGCCATGCGCAACGGTGTTTCACATCACTGATGTTATTTATTCACAAAAAGATTTTTAGTATGATCCACGGTTTTATGATTTCAAATCTCAAGAATTCCATGTTATGCAATGTGTGGTATTAGATACAAAACTGAATCTATGAAATTGGCAGGCATGGTCTTAGCGTTGGATGAGTTGGTTGTCTGCAGGGTTGGCTGCCCTGATTTCAAAGTTCGCAGGGTGCAAGACTGACTGGTAGTTTGACTTCGAGTCATTAAAGTTAATCATCTGAGGCTGTGCTTTATGACTCGAGAAGGTCATTAACCCACTGGTCACTTATGGTGTTAAATTTTGCATCATTTTTGTTTGTGGTTTGAACGAATTATATACTGGGGAAAAAAATGCAAGAGTTACTCATATTTTATGATGGTTGTGGACCAGACATGATTGTGTTAATCCAGAGCACGAGAAGTACAACCCATTGTTACGACGGCTGTTAGTCAAACGTCGTCTCTTCGTGCTCATGGGTTAGAGTTATGATAACTGCAGGACATGTTTGAAGTTATAAAAACAAAGATTTGGATTTGTCAAACACAGGCGACGAACAGCCGACTGTAATGATGACGGATGAGGAACGAATGATGATAATCGTTGGAAAAGTAAAAAGAATTGCGTCATGGCTAACCTAAAAGGTAAATATATATATATATATATATATATATATATATATATATATAGAGAGAGAGAGAGAGAGAGAGAGAGAGAGAGAGAGAGAGAGAGACATAAACCGCGAGTGAAAAGTCAACTTTAGCGAGAACATCTCTCCTGAGTTGTCCATTAATTTCGTGTTACTTATAGAACAACCATAGACATGCATAAGCTCATAGAAAAAAAAATAGCTCCTGGATTAACTTCCGAGCCTTTTCAAGAAAGGGGTCCTCCAAGACAACCTCGTCCTCCAATCCTCGGTTCAACCGTTACTAAGGCCATTCAGGCAAGGGATCAGGCTTGCCACTCTCCAACACCACCCGGAGTACAAGACAGCTCACAGTCAGTGAGAACCTAGAGGTACCGTCTATATGAATTAAACATCACTGTACTAATTACAATATAATCAATACCTACATACATACTACAGCATACCCAATACCAATCTCTATCGAGAATCTGTGCCCACCATCCCCGCTTTGATCAACACTCGCACCCAAGATCCACTAAGTCGAACTGCTCATAAACTGACTGCATCCTTCTACCAGGCTCTCAACACATCAACCCCTAAAGCCAGCTTCGCCAGACATAACTTTCGCACGCCAGCACTGCACAGAAGGATCACCTGGAGCATATCTTCTGACCACTTATTCATCTTTTATAACGCTCCACCTGGCCCATCCAACCTACACTGCCACTAAAAAAAAAAAAAAAAAAAAAAAGACGCGCAAACTAAAGCAGTCGGACCAACCTTCACATAATACATGGAATTAATACTTCAAAACTTCAGTATCTGGTATTTCCCATCCCTTACTCATGCACTGCCAAGCCATCAAAAGGCACACACCACAAGGACATTGAGAAATATAACCCAAACGGCTCACCACAAGTTGTGGCTTCATCTAGAAACTTGCCAACATAATACCAGCCCTTAAACTCTCCATTCCACCCAATGCTCCTCATCCTACTGCTTTATATCATTCTCTCTTTGATAACCAAAGTCTTTAAAAGATAAGGTTTTCGCTAACTCCAAAATTCGTAAATACTTTCCCTTGTCTCTTCCTCCCCTCATAGTCCTCTATATATTTCAGTTAAGGCTCGGCCTTCATGTGGACTCTTGTTCGAGACTGAAGCCTTCAACGTAAGATATAGAATAAAGATAGACAACAGAGTCAGTCAAAGTATACCACTCTCACGTACTCCAAATGGCCTCAGACCAAACTACTACTACTACACACACACACACACACACACACACACACACACCTCGCATACCATATCTTGGAGGTTCCAACCGATCACAACCTCCGCCCTGCACAATATTAGTGGCAACAGATATCAACAAAGCATTTGACACTGTCCCCCAACATACCCTCTCACACAGACGATACTTGACACCACCCACCACAACAGTCGCAAAAAATTTAGTGGTTGGCCAGTTTCACCGTCCGCAGTCACTCACAACGGTTTCACTCCAACCCTATAATGGAGTCCTGCAAGGAGCTGTCATTTCCCCGACCCTCTTCAGTCTCTTGCATGATCACCCATTACCTCCAGCAAGCTGCAGTGAGGGTTCTCTCACATCACAACACCCTGACGCCACAGTAACCACATTAAACATGCAGCACAACACTACACAGCTGGAACAGAATGCTTGCGTCTGCACATAAGTCTCCGGTCATCCTTTTTAACCAGGCAGAAACTAATCCAACTTCCACCCTCCATTCACCTTGAATGGACAGTCACAAAACACCTTCTCTACAAAACACCAGCTGTTCTCGGCGTCACATACGACACACGTATGACATTCACTCCCCAAACCACAAACGTCACCACAAAAGTAACACATAAACTGAATGCCCTTAAGATCTACCTGCTGGGGAGGGAGACCAACCGGGCAGGGAGATAGTCCAGCCAGGGAGGGAGATCATAGTTATAAATACACCCCACCATCAGTCCACACTGGAGGCCACGAACCACTTGATATTGAGAACCGACAAAACCAACTTGAAACTAACTGCTTTACCCACCTGCCATATGTAAGAGATCTTGAGCTGTGACCTCACGGTGACGTTAACCCAAACGCCGGCTTTACTAATGTGAAACTAACTCACGAGACTCTAGGAACCACTCTGAAAATAACCCAAAGGCAGAGTCCAAAATAACTGGAAGAATCTCGGGGAAACCATCGATGAAATAACTGTGGGGTCGAAGACCCAGTGTGGGAATAACCGAGACAGCGAGACCCTACGGTGGGAGTAACGTGTGGCCACCATCAGGAGGTGGAGGTAGGGACGGGCGTCCTCCTGCCGGAACGTTTAGCTCTGGGAAAGTTACTTGGTCATTGACGGGGATGGCAGGGGCCCTGCGGAACCGGTGACGGGACTGGCAGGGCCCCCGTAGGACCGGTGACGGGGATGGCAGGGTCCCCGTGGGACCGATGACGGGGATGGCAAGGCCCCCGTGGGACCGGTGACGGGGATGACAGGGGCCCCGTGGGACGGGTGACGTGGGTAACTGCCCCACCTCTGACACTAGCCTCCAACACTGGCAGTGCCGACCAGTCGTCTGTTCCTTTGCAGCACTGCTAACCTACTGACTGTTCCATAGCAACAGTGACAAACTATCGTCTGTTCCATAGCAGTAGTGCCACTTCGTTGTCTGTTCCATAGCAGTAGTGCCACTTCGTTGTCTGTTCCATAGCAGCAGTGCCTCCCAGTCGTCTGTTCCATCGCAACAGTGCCAACCAGTTGTCTGCTACGTCGAAGCAGTGATGCCGATTTGTATTTTCGCAACAGCAGTGCCAGCAGCCATGACCTCTCCAAGCAGCGCCCACCTTCGTCTCTTTCACAGCAGCAGTGCCAGCTGTCCCAGTGTTCCACCATAACGGTTGTACTGGTCACTTAGTTTCTTGTATAAGTGCCAGTTCTTTCCTCTGGACCTGGCTATAGCCATGCAGCCAGGTAATCCACGCAAGTGTTGACCAGGCTCTGGTGCAGAGCCAGGTACTCCAGGGGGAGGGAGGGCGACTCCGCTCTGGTATAGACCCAGGTACTGAAGGTGGTGTGTACTGGGCTCTCATACAGAGCCAGACACTTTAGGGGAGTATTGTCCAGTCTGTGGTGTAGAGCAGGGGACCCAGTGGCCAGTGAAAACATATATGCTTATAATACAACAGTTTGTTAATGAGAGAGAGAGAGAGAGAGTGTGTGTGTGTAGAGAGAGAGAGAGAGTGTGCCACCCGGGGCACCGAGTGTTCCGTTCCGTAGACCTCACTTTGAGGCCTGGAGGGACACGGATGTACCTGACATTGCGTTTTAGTTGAGCAATGACGCCTCCCCTCCATCCTCCACCTGCCCCTCCCTACACCTGATCAAGTTAGCAGCACGTCATACTAGATCAGCTAGCGGTGGGAACTCTCCCCCGGGCACTAGTGCAGTACTCGAGATGAGCTGGTGGTGGGAACTCTCCCCAGGGCACTAGTGCAGTACTCGAGATGAGCTGGTGGTGGGAACTCTCCCCCGGGCACTAGTGCAGTACTCGAGATGAGCTGGTGGTGGGAACTCTCCCCCGGGCACTAGTGCAGTACTCGAGATGAGCTGGTGGTGGGAACTCTCCCCCGGGCACTAGTGCAGTACTCGAGATGAGCTGGTGGTGGGAACTCTCCCCCGGGCACTAGTGCAGTACTCGAGATGAGCTGGTGGTGGGAACTCTCCCCCGGGCACTAGTGCAGTACTCGAGATGAGCTGGTGGTGGGAACTCTCCCCCGGGCACTAGTGCAGTACTCGAGATGAGCTGGTGGTGGGAACTCTCCCCCGGGCACTAGTGCAGTACTCGAGATGAGCTGGTGGTGGGAACTCTCCCCCGGGCACTAGTGCAGTACTCGAGATGAGCTGGTGGTGGGAACTCTCCCCCGGGCACTAGTGCAGTACTCGAGATGAGCTGGTGGTGGGAACTCTCCCCCGGGCACTAGTGCAGTACTCGAGATGAGCTGGTGGTGGGAACTCTCCCCCGGGCACTAGTGCAGTACTCGAGATGAGCTGGTGGTGGGAACTCTCCCCCGGGCACTAGTGCAGTACTCGAGATGAGCTGGTGGTGGGAACTCTCCCCCGGGCACTAGTGCAGTACTCGAGATGAGCTGGTGGTGGGAACTCTCCCCCGGGCACTAGTGCAGTACTCGAGATGAGCTGGTGGTGGGAACTCTCCCCCGGGCACTAGTGCAGTACTCGAGATGAGCTGGTGGTGGGAACTCTCCCCCGGGCACTAGTGCAGTACTCGAGATGAGCTGGTGGTGGGAACTCTCCCCCGGGCACTAGTGCAGTACTCGAGATGAGCTGGTGGTGGGAACTCTCCCCCGGGCACTAGTGCAGTACTCGAGATGAGCTGGTGGTGGGAACTCTCCCCCGGGCACTAGTGCAGTACTCGAGATGAGCTGGTGGTGGGAACTCTCCCCCGGGCACTAGTGCAGTACTCGAGATGAGCTGGTGGTGGGAACTCTCCCCCGGGCACTAGTGCAGTACTCGAGATGAGCTGGTGGTGGGAACTCTCCCCCGGGCACTAGTGCAGTACTCGAGATGAGCTGGTGGTGGGAACTCTCCCCCGGGCACTAGTGCAGTACTCGAGATGAGCTGGTGGTGGGAACTCTCCCCCGGGCACTAGTGCAGTACTCGAGATGAGCTGGTGGTGGGAACTCTCCCCCGGGCACTAGTGCAGTACTCGAGATGAGCTGGTGGTGGGAACTCTCCCCCGGGCACTAGTGCAGTACTCGAGATGAGCTGGTGGTGGGAACTCTCCCCCGGGCACTAGTGCAGTACTCGAGATGAGCTGGTGGTGGGAACTCTCCCCCGGGCACTAGTGCAGTACTCGAGATGAGCTGGTGGTGGGAACTCTCCCCCGGGCACTAGTGCAGTACTCGAGATGAGCTGGTGGTGGGAACTCTCCCCCGGGCACTAGTGCAGTACTCGAGATGAGCTGGTGGTGGGAACTCTCCCCCGGGCACTAGTGCAGTACTCGAGATGAGCTGGTGGTGGGAACTCTCCCCCGGGCACTAGTGCAGTACTCGAGATGAGCTGGTGGTGGGAACTCTCCCCCGGGCACTAGTGCAGTACTCGAGATGAGCTGGTGGTGGGAACTCTCCCCCGGGCACTAGTGCAGTACTCGAGATGAGCTGGTGGTGGGAACTCTCCCCCGGGCACTAGTGCAGTACTCGAGATGAGCTGGTGGTGGGAACTCTCCCCCGGGCACTAGTGCAGTACTCGAGATGAGCTGGTGGTGGGAACTCTCCCCCGGGCACTAGTGCAGTACTCGAGATGAGCTGGTGGTGGGAACTCTCCCCCGGGCACTAGTGCAGTACTCGAGATGAGCTGGTGGTGGGAACTCTCCCCCGGGCACTAGTGCAGTACTCGAGATGAGCTGGTGGTGGGAACTCTCCCCCGGGCACTAGTGCAGTACTCGAGATGAGCTGGTGGTGGGAACTCTCCCCCGGGCACTAGTGCAGTACTCGAGATGAGCTGGTGGTGGGAACTCTCCCCCGGGCACTAGTGCAGTACTCGAGATGAGCTGGTGGTGGGAACTCTCCCCCGGGCACTAGTGCAGTACTCGAGATGAGCTGGTGGTGGGAACTCTCCCCCGGGCACTAGTGCAGTACTCGAGATGAGCTGGTGGTGGGAACTCTCCCCCGGGCACTAGTGCAGTACTCGAGATGAGCTGGTGGTGGGAACTCTCCCCCGGGCACTAGTGCAGTACTCGAGATGAGCTGGTGGTGGGAACTCTCCCCCGGGCACTAGTGCAGTACTCGAGATGAGCTGGTGGTGGGAACTCTCCCCCGGGCACTAGTGCAGTACTCGAGATGAGCTGGTGGTGGGAACTCTCCCCCGGGCACTAGTGCAGTACTCGAGATGAGCTGGTGGTGGGAACTCTCCCCCGGGCACTAGTGCAGTACTCGAGATGAGCTGGTGGTGGGAACTCTCCCCCGGGCACTAGTGCAGTACTCGAGATGAGCTGGTGGTGGGAACTCTCCCCCGGGCACTAGTGCAGTACTCGAGATGAGCTGGTGGTGGGAACTCTCCCCCGGGCACTAGTGCAGTACTCGAGATGAGCTGGTGGTGGGAACTCTCCCCCGGGCACTAGTGCAGTACTCGAGATGAGCTGGTGGTGGGAACTCTCCCCCGGGCACTAGTGCAGTACTCGAGATGAGCTGGTGGTGGGAACTCTCCCCCGGGCACTAGTGCAGTACTCGAGATGAGCTGGTGGTGGGAACTCTCCCCCGGGCACTAGTGCAGTACTCGAGATGAGCTGGTGGTGGGAACTCTCCCCCGGGCACTAGTGCAGTACTCGAGATGAGCTGGTGGTGGGAACTCTCCCCCGGGCACTAGTGCAGTACTCGAGATGAGCTGGTGGTGGGAACTCTCCCCCGGGCACTAGTGCAGTACTCGAGATGAGCTGGTGGTGGGAACTCTCCCCCGGGCACTAGTGCAGTACTCGAGATGAGCTGGTGGTGGGAACTCTCCCCCGGGCACTAGTGCAGTACTCGAGATGAGCTGGTGGTGGGAACTCTCCCCCGGGCACTAGTGCAGTACTCGAGATGAGCTGGTGGTGGGAACTCTCCCCCGGGCACTAGTGCAGTACTCGAGATGAGCTGGTGGTGGGAACTCTCCCCCGGGCACTAGTGCAGTACTCGAGATGAGCTGGTGGTGGGAACTCTCCCCCGGGCACTAGTGCAGTACTCGAGATGAGCTGGTGGTGGGAACTCTCCCCCGGGCACTAGTGCAGTACTCGAGATGAGCTGGTGGTGGGAACTCTCCCCCGGGCACTAGTGCAGTACTCGAGATGAGCTGGTGGTGGGAACTCTCCCCCGGGCACTAGTGCAGTACTCGAGATGAGCTGGTGGTGGGAACTCTCCCCCGGGCACTAGTGCAGTACTCGAGATGAGCTGGTGGTGGGAACTCTCCCCCGGGCACTAGTGCAGTACTCGAGATGAGCTGGTGGTGGGAACTCTCCCCCGGGCACTAGTGCAGTACTCGAGATGAGCTGGTGGTGGGAACTCTCCCCCGGGCACTAGTGCAGTACTCGAGATGAGCTGGTGGTGGGAACTCTCCCCCGGGCACTAGTGCAGTACTCGAGATGAGCTGGTGGTGGGAACTCTCCCCCGGGCACTAGTGCAGTACTCGAGATGAGCTGGTGGTGGGAACTCTCCCCCGGGCACTAGTGCAGTACTCGAGATGAGCTGGTGGTGGGAACTCTCCCCCGGGCACTAGTGCAGTACTCGAGATGAGCTGGTGGTGGGAACTCTCCCCCGGGCACTAGTGCAGTACTCGAGATGAGCTGGTGGTGGGAACTCTCCCCCGGGCACTAGTGCAGTACTCGAGATGAGCTGGTGGTGGGAACTCTCCCCCGGGCACTAGTGCAGTACTCGAGATGAGCTGGTGGTGGGAACTCTCCCCCGGGCACTAGTGCAGTACTCGAGATGAGCTGGTGGTGGGAACTCTCCCCCGGGCACTAGTGCAGTACTCGAGATGAGCTGGTGGTGGGAACTCTCCCCCGGGCACTAGTGCAGTACTCGAGATGAGCTGGTGGTGGGAACTCTCCCCCGGGCACTAGTGCAGTACTCGAGATGAGCTGGTGGTGGGAACTCTCCCCCGGGCACTAGTGCAGTACTCGAGATGAGCTGGTGGTGGGAACTCTCCCCCGGGCACTAGTGCAGTACTCGAGATGAGCTGGTGGTGGGAACTCTCCCCCGGGCACTAGTGCAGTACTCGAGATGAGCTGGTGGTGGGAACTCTCCCCCGGGCACTAGTGCAGTACTCGAGATGAGCTGGTGGTGGGAACTCTCCCCCGGGCACTAGTGCAGTACTCGAGATGAGCTGGTGGTGGGAACTCTCCCCCGGGCACTAGTGCAGTACTCGAGATGAGCTGGTGGTGGGAACTCTCCCCCGGGCACTAGTGCAGTACTCGAGATGAGCTGGTGGTGGGAACTCTCCCCCGGGCACTAGTGCAGTACTCGAGATGAGCTGGTGGTGGGAACTCTCCCCCGGGCACTAGTGCAGTACTCGAGATGAGCTGGTGGTGGGAACTCTCCCCCGGGCACTAGTGCAGTACTCGAGATGAGCTGGACGTTAAACCAGAAGTCGGTATACACGACCATCATTGATGCTGTATAAGATGCGTTAGTTTTCCTCCTGTTGGTCGGCCGGCCCGGCTCATGGCCGACCAGTATAAGGGTAAACAAGTTAGTGGCCAGTCACGTGTCATCACCCTCTGGCTCCTCACACGCTTGCTAAAGTCGCCCGAAAAATCTTTACGTACTACGTATATATATATATATATATATATATATATATATATATATATATATATATATATATATATATATATATATATATATATATAATATATACGCAAATAACGTGTGTACACATGCATAGGCCCCTCCTTCTGGTACTAATTACATCCATGTACATTGGTATCGAACCCTGACTCCTGAGATGAAATCCTCGCTTGGTTCTTTCCTTTGTTCCTGTTTATGGAACATGATACATGGAGGGGAGGGTGTCCAGCGCGCCAACCCTCCTCCTCCCCTGTCGGTCGCCTCCTACGACGCGTTGGAGTGACGATATGTGAGTCGTTTCCTTCACGAGTCGTTTCCTTCACCCCTTATCCCTAGCGATAAAGATTCGTGATTGAGGATAAAAACTCGCGTGAATTGCGTGTTGTTACGAGGGGTATGGAGGAAAAGCTTGCGTTGGGATATGGAGTTCCAGCAACCCACGTACACGCGAGTCCAGCAGAGGTGCGGTATGATTTTCCAATGTGTGTGTGTCTCGGTTCGTGGAACATTCTCAAAGCACTGTGTCACATGACGTTCTCTGTATCAGTACTCGTGTGTCTTTCACTTCCTTTGTGTGTGTGTGTGTTTGTACACATGATAAATTTTTCGATGTTTTTGTCTCTGTACAGAGTTTCGTTAGAATGTCAATCTGTCCGTAGATGTGATCCATTTAGTGACGCACTACCACACCCAGTACGTGATTGGCCTTTCGTAACACCACTGCCAGGACATGGTTTTTGGCGGCAACATCTCGTTCAATATTCATTATGGAAAAGAAAAATGCTTTCCTACATCACTCTAATGTTTTTGACATTCAGCCGATCCTGTCTGCATGTCTGGCTTTGTCCACCAAACGAAATTTCTGACTATAATGAATTACGTCATGTTTTTTCCCCTCATCTCATGCGTGTGGTGATATCAGCCCTCTCCCATATGGACCATGTTCCCAGTGTGTAGTGTTTGAAGCATCGCCCTTATCATGCCACTGCAGTGCTATGATAATGTGTGTGTGTGTGTGTGTGTGTGTGTGTGTGTGTGTGTGTGTGTGTTTCTGTGTGTGTGATATTCACACTTGGCTTTAGTTTAGCAGAAATTCCCTGTATGTGTGACAGTGCCACACTCCGCACTGTTTTTACATAAGTCTGGGTTGGTCTACCGGTTGGCTGTGTACACATGTGACCTTTACTCAAATATCAGTACATCAATATGTTCACCACTGCGCCAGAACCCACGAGGTGGAGGGGGAGGGAGGTCACTTGGTTCGACATCTCTCTCCCTACATTAATGCAGAGTCACGTCTCATACAGTTCTGCTATACAATCATACAGTATACAGGGCACTGTAATCTATGTTTGTGTCTCGCATGGCATATATTGTCTAAAGCCAAGGTTTGTTTTGAAAAGCACCAGACAGTCATCTGTTACCGGTTATTGAAAAGGCTTGTCTGTTAATAAGGTCTTGTTCCTTAGGTTTATGTTATTATATTCATACGACGTAGGGGGTTCCGTGGTGAGGTGTGGCCGAGTCTCTGGGTCAATAATGTGTTCATCAACCTTTCACTTGTGCTTCAAGATGGCGCTCTCACTGACGCAGTCTCAAATTCAGAATCTCTTTCTTCGTGTGACGAGTGTGTGTCTGCATTAGGCCATTCGTCATCACCATCACGGATGCTGAAGAAGCTGTCATGTATCTGCTGGGGTGCAGCCAGATGTATTCGCGTGGGATCGCGAGGGTCGCAGCCCCCAGTCATCATGACGTATGGGCCTTAAGAATACTTTCCCCCGAGGTAATAACAGTTGCTTGTGAGGTAAACAATGAACACTCACCAGAGTGGCGCGCTTTCGACTTCATATTAGTCCGGGAACAGGAAACTGGACAAGTCGGAGTGCCAGTACCAGCGACCACACCAGGACAGATACTGACCTTGTCACTGTCATTCCCCCAGTTATCTGCTTCTGTTTCAACCTTATTTTGACTAGGATTTCGGTGCCCCTGTTGCTTCAGTTTCATCATCTTCCATCGTCTGTCTGTCAGCTGCAGCTTCTTATCATTCCCTCTTATCTCTTAGCTCGATAACCTGAGTTTCATTTTATTTTTTCAGTACCCTGGGTTTGGTCTGTTTATGTCTTCCAGTGTTTTAGCTTTTATGTCAGATTCATGAGTGTTTCTTGTATTGTTTCCTAGTTTCTTTATAATGGACACTACCATTATCCCTCACGTTGATCTTTCTCCTCAAAAGTATAGCCAACTGGGGAAATGTTTACACCTGATACACCACACTTCACTAGTGCGTTTCTGACACTACTCCAACACACTTCCCCAGTGCACCCTTCCGCCACACATCTCCATTACACCTTCTCCATTAGACCTTCCCCACTATGCCACATCTTCCATACACGACGACACCTCCCCAGTACACCTCCTTCTCTACACCACCACACTTTACAGTTCACCTTACTCCGTACTATATTACAACCTCCCTCCAAGTCCACTCTCCTCAGTACACACCCTGTACACCCTCCACTATTCTACTACGCCTACACTCACGCCCACGACACCCCCACCACTACACTACCTCAGTACCGCTCCAACCTCCACCACAGCCAGTTCTCGCCCTAATAAGCAAGCCTACACACAGGCCGCTCCACCCACCAGGCTTCAAGCCACAAGTCTCCAGCCACACTACTTGCCTCCTGCCTTCTGCCTCACCCCTCTGTACCCCCCCCATACTCCCCCCCACCTTCATATCCACCCCCTCACTACCCACCCCAAGCAAAGCCTCCCCCCCCCTCTTCCCCCAGCCATGATAAGCACAGCCAGACACCACTGTCGGCTTGGCTCTGTTATAACATGTATTCAAGCTTGCTAATATGTTACCTGATCCATGTAGACTGATGTGCTTCAGTAGGTGTAACACACACACACACACACACACACACACACACACACACACACACACACAGTTTCCTAAAGACAGTTCGACAAAGGAAATGCCCATAAGACGGAGTACTGAGACTTGATAACAGTGGGCGTGGAGGAAGAGCAAGAGCAATTTCTGAGTGTGTTCAGTAGAATCAGAGCATTGAATCTGATGCTGTGGAACAGAGAGACCTGGGGACATTGTGACACAGAGGCACAGGAAATTGGATGAAGTTGTTGAGAGAATATCATGCATTGTTGGAGACAGAACAATCGTGGAGATTTATGGTCTGGTAGATGACAGGTTTGAAAATGTGCCGAGTTTACAGGATCAATGCTTTTTGACGAGTTAAAGGTTTTAGAGAAAGCCATTGACATGGAGGTTGGTGAATCAGCACTAAACGATTTAGAAGTCAAGTGTGTGGCACTGATGTTAAAGAGATCGTTGAAGCAGGAGTTTGATAGACGTAAAGGAACTCAATTTGGTTCTATTTTCTCCTCTTGACTCCACCTTGGATGACTCGAACATTCCCTCACCTCCTGATGCTCCTCTCACCACTCCTACGCCCCTGCCTGTAATCTCTTGTCCATAAAACACTTCTTTCAGGACTTGTGGATCAGATGTTCCGTTTTTATTTAGAAAACAAAACTTTTCCATCTTCGTGGAAACTTGTATTGGTCCATCCCGTCTCGAAGAAGGGTGACCGCTCTGACCCTACCAACTATCGTCATGTTGCTTTGACCCTCAGATCCCTCCCTCATTCCCATCTCGTGAAGCATCTTAACACACTTAGTCTTCTCACTCATCATCAATATGACTTCCGCAATGAAAGATCCACCGGTGATATCCTGTACTGATTTTGCTTATGTCTGGTCATACTCCCTAAGAGATTTTGGAGAATCCGATACAGAAAACTTTGATGTAAATCAAAAGCGTTAGACAGGGTATGGCAAAGAGGTCTCCTCTCCAAGCTCCCCTCTTTTCGCCTCCCTCCCTCGCTCTGTTTCTTTATATGTCGCTTGCTCTCCGGTTGATCTCTGTCTCTCTCTCTAGATGTTGATGGATCAACCTCTTCCCGTTTCCCCATCAATAGCAGTGTCCTTCAAGGTACTGTTTTGTCGCTTACACCCTCCTACATTTGAACGATTACTTTTATTCAACAAACCACCAAATAAACTTGTATGTTAATGACTCAACACTGCATTCCTCCACTTCCTTCAAAGCTGCCCCATCCTCTCTTGCTCAATCTACATCTGGTCTCGACACGGCTTCAGTCAACTTAGAACACGAGAATTTCAGCGCGGAAGACCCAGAGCGTGGTTAAGTTTGATACCTCCAGAACCATATTTCTGGTTGTCTGTCCAACATTGAAATCCCTCACAACTTTCCTATCTCTTTTGATGGATCTTACGTTTACCACTTAACGCAGTGATCGTTGGTAATGGGTGTCTCTGTAACATCTAACCTGTCTTGGAAACCTAACCTTACACAAATAGCTAAGTCTGTCTCTAGTTAATTAGGAGTTCTGTTTAGATGTTTGAGTTCTTCCCATCTAAACAATTAGTCTGTTTAACAAAGGACTGATCCGTCCTTGTATGGGGGTACTGCTCACACATCTGGGGTGGTTCTAGCTCCATTTTTTAATCTCTCAACTTGACTCACTCGCCCGACGCTGTAATTGCAGTTCATTTTCCGTCTTACATACGCATTACTTTGTTTTTTTGTTCCTGAGCTAAACCACGTACTTTTCGGCGAGCTGCTACGTCCTATGATTACTGTGGCGGTTAGCACCTCAAGGATGGAACGTTTTGATATGATTTTCCCTACACCTCGAAGCTTTTTGGAGCTCTCTCCGACGCCCTCATGTCTCTCCTAACACTTGTGTTCTGACTGGTTTTAATTGGCAGGTTTTTCTTTCCTGTAAAATTCTTAGTTTTTATCTTTTTTTTCTTCTTTCTCATTAAACTTTATCATATTTCAATTAAGGCCCGACTTCGATGTGGACTCTTGTCTCTCCAACAGTTTGAAGAAAAAAGATGGACGGGCAGAGGGCCAAATTCCAGAGTGAAGTGGATGGTGAAGACTGGAATGTTGATTACATGACCACTAGGGACGAGAGACATTGCGAACGAAGTTTTGATTAAAAAGTGAGGAATTTTGATATATATGGCCAAGATATTGTAAGGGGACGAACCAGTTATTATACAGTTCCATGTGGAATTATTATGTAGACAGGAGGTACTAAGACAAGCTAAGAAACTTACAGACCACACAAGGAGGTAAGGGTGTGAGAAAGAAAGGATACAATCTCAGGGCCAAGAAATGGGAGACATCAAATGAGGCAAGAGGACGGAACACACACACACACACACACACAGTACTACAAGGAGGTGGAGAATGTCACATGATGCAGATGTTCAGCAGCCGCGTGCAACATTACAGTCAGCACCTGACTTTTAGACACTGAGGTGCGCCTGGAATGGTCTGCCATGTGACTCCTGACTTGCCTTTCTCCTGTAGGGATTCACTGATACACCAGCCTGGGTACTCTGACTTCTACCCCTTCTGCAGGTGGTACATGGCATGTTGCCACATCCTATCTTGAAAAGCAGCTTGAGCTACTGGACCTACATCGTCTTCCTCCTGCAGAAGCTTCTCGAGATTGCATTCATGGAACTCTTCCACGGAAAGTCCTCACCCCGTGCACCTACCCCAGTGCCACAGCAACCCTGCCACCCTCATCTCATTTTCCCTCACCTTCTCTTACCTCAACTCATAACCACCTGTATAAGCTCATCATTAATGCACCAACCCAGTAAAACACTGTATTCCCACTCGGGTTCCCGTACTCTTTATTCGCAACCTGACCCAAACAGAGGCATTAGAGACAACCAGAAACCGCTAAAATCCACCTTATAGCACCGTATAGCACTCTCCCCATTGTATAGCACTCTCCCCAGTACCTCTCCACTACGCAGTATGTCATCCTCGCCCGGAGCCCCACCCTCCCGATGCACCCCCGTAACAGCCCACTTCTTGCCCCGCCCACCGTCTATGGAGCCTGGCTGCTCAAGCCTCCATAGCGCCGCAGGAGACATCACGAGGTGAGCCAGTTGAAGGTCCCTCAAGGTCTCCTGTGTGTGAGTGTGCCGGTGGCGCTTGTGAAAGTGGCAGTCCGCCGCCCACTGGACCTTGCTGACTCTCTCTCTCCCTCTCTCTCTCTCTCTCTCTCTCTCTTCTGGCCATCTGCTCTTTTATCATACTTGTCCTTTTATTCTTATTCACCTGGTTTATGTCCTCGTATCTTATTTTTTTTTTATCTTTTTAGTTCTTACAGTTACCGTCTTACTGGTTTCATTCCATGTCCCGGGCGGGTTTTCAAGTTGTCTCATGATCTTGCTGGAGGCAGGATTGGTGGACCTGACCCGCTGGTGCCAGGCTTCGTACTGTCACTCGGTTCATTCCAGGTTCCTTGTTTACCGAGACTTTCTCATACCACTGAATTATCGTTTTCTTCCCACATCTGTATTTTTTTTTTTTTTGGGGGGGGGGGTTACTACTTTCCTGTCGTAGCGTTAGCAAACTCTGGAAATATCTTTGTGGATAATTCTGGTGAATTACAGTCCGGTTCTGTTGTCTTGTTTTGTAGTGATTGTTGTCATTGTGTAGCCATTTTTTTTTCGTGGGATAAAAAAAATGTGTTATGTTGTTGGTTCGAGAGTCTTGATATTATTACCATTTCCTCATTTTTGTGTTGGTTTTTGTCCTTGTGGTTCTGCCTGTCGCTCGTTTTCTGTTGGGAAACATGGGAGTGTTTGCTTACTGTTCTGCAGTTGTTTACTGTTTTGTGTTTGTTGGGAAATTCCGACGAGGTGCAGACATGCTGCTTCCCCCCCCCCCCCCCCACCACCACCCCATCAAGGACACTCGTTCGGAAGTTTATGTTTTTGTTTATCTTTTTTTTTGTAGTTAGTCCTTGAAAAAGATATCGTTTGGCTAAACACTGTGACATTATACCTGGGTTTTGCTCTACCTGACGTGGTGTGTGGTGGTGGCCTTGCAAGTGTCTGGGAGAGAGAGAGAGAGAGAGAGAGAGAGAGAGAGAGAGAGAGAGATCCCGTGAAATATGAAGACTTAATGACATAGTTACCCCATAAATACAGTCTTTATGGGCGAGACTTTAACAAGTCTGCAGTAGCAGATGATTTTATGTTTGAGGGATCGATTTTTTGTGACCATTAAGGGATTTGCGACACTCGTGTGTGTAACTGTTGTGTGGACAGCCTCCTGAAGGTATCGTACTGATTTGGGAAGTTATCGTACTCAAGAGCGTAAAATGATGTTACGCATACTATCGTACGCACAGTGTAACGGTATGTATTCAGGCGATGTAAGTGGGCGTGTTGTAACGTTACTGTACTCCGGGTGTGAACAGGTTGGTTAACGGGTCAGGTCACATCACTGTGCGTAGGCGACGACGGGTCTACGTTTTCTAACAATTTAAGGCGATTGTAGAGAGAATATGGGAAGCTGAGGTTTGCGGGAGGGTTGGTAGGAGTACGGTATTGGAGGGTTCTTGGGAGTGTAGTGTTGGAGGGTTCTTGGGAGTGTAGTGTTGGAGGGTTCTGGGGAGTGTAGTGTTGGAGGGTTCTTGGGAGTGTAGTGTTGGAGGGTTCTGGGGATTGTAGTGTTGGAGGGTTCTGGGGAGTGTAGTGTTGGAGGGTTCTGGGGATTGTAGTGTTGGAGGGTTCTTGGGAGTGTAGTGTTGGAGGGTTCTGGGGAGTGTAGTGTTGGAGGGTTCTGGGGAGTGTAGTGTTGGAGGGTTCTGGGGAGTGTAGTGTTGGAGGGTTCTGGGGAGTGTAGTGTTGGAGGGTTCTGGGGAGTGTAGTGTTGGAGGGTTCTGGGGAGTGTAGTGTTGGAGGGTTCTGGGGAGTGTAGTGTTGGAGGGTTCTGGGGAGTGTAGTGTTGGAGGGTTCTGGGGAGTGTAGTGTTGGAGGGTTCTGGGGAGTGTAGTGTTGGAGGGTTCTGGGGAGTGTAGTGTTGGAGGGATCTTGGGAGTGTAGTGTTGGAGGGTTCTGGGGATGTAGTGTTGGAGGGTTCTGGGAGTGTAGTGTTGGAGGTTCTGGGAGTGTAGTGTTGGAGGGTTCTGGGAGTGTAGTGTTGGAGGGTTCTGGAGTGTAGTTGGAGGGTTGGGTGTAGTGTTGGAGGGTTCTTGGGAGTGTAGTGTTGGAGGGTTCTGGGGAGTGTAGTGTTGGAGGGTTCTGGGAGTGTAGTGTTGGAGGGTTCTGGGGAGTGTAGTGTTGGAGGGTTCTGGGGAGTGTAGTGTTGGAGGGTTCTGGGAGTGTAGTGTTGGAGGGTTCTGGGGAGTGTAGTGTTGGAGGGTTCTGGAGTGTAGTGTTGGAGGGTTCTGGAGTGTAGTGTTGGAGGGATCTTGGGAGTGTAGTTTTGGAGGGTTCTGGGGAGTGTAGTTTTGGAGGGTTCTGGGGAGTGTAGTTTTGGAGGGTTCTGGGGAGTGTAGTGTTGGAGGGTTCTGGGGATTGTAGTGTTGGAGGGTTCTGGGGAGTGTAGTGTTGGAGGGTTCTGGGGAGTGTAGTGTTGGAGGGTTCTGGGGAGTGTAGTGTTGGAGGGTTCTGGGGAGTGTAGTGTTGGAGGGTTCTGGGGAGTGTAGTGTTGGAGGGTTCTGGGGAGTGTAGTGTTGGAGGGTTCTGGGGAGTGTAGTGTTGGAGGGTTCTGGGGAGTGTAGTGTTGGAGGGTTCTGGGGAGTGTAGTGTTGGAGAGTCTTGGGGGTGTAGGGTTCTGGGAGTGTAGTGTTGGAGGGTTCTGGGGAGTGTAGTGTTGGAGGGTTCTGGGGAGTGTAGTGTTGGAGGGTTCTGGGGAGTGTAGTGTTGGAGGGTTCTGGGGAGTGTAGTGTTGGAGGGTTCTGGGGAGTGTAGTGTTGGAGGGTTCTGGGGAGTGTAGTGTTGGAGGGTTCTGGGGAGTGTAGTGTTGGAGGGTTCTGGGGAGTGTAGTGCTGGAGAGTCTTGGGGGTGTAGGGTTCTGGGAGTGTAGTGTTGGAGGGTTCTGGGGTGTGTAGTGTTGGAGAGTCTTGGGGGTGTAGGGTTCTGGGAGTGTAGTGTTGGAGGGTTCTGGGGAGTGTAGTGTTGGAGGGTTCTGGGGAGTGTAGTGTTGGAGGGTTCTGGGGAGTGTAGTGTTGGAGGGTTCTGGGGAGTGTAGTGTTGGAGGGTTCTGGGGAGTCTGGTGAAGCTAATGAGTAACCATAAGAGAAAACCCGCGAGTTACAGGATGATGTGGCTGACCCAGTTGTTCAAGTGTCACTTTCAAACCTGTCAAGTATTCAGAGATGAATCGTCATCACCAGGTTAGGTACACTGAGGGGACTCATCACCAGGTTAGGTACACTGAGGGGACTCATCAACGGGTTAGGTACACTGAGGGGACTCATCAACGGGTTAGGTACACTGAGGGGACTCATCAACGGGTTAGGTACACTGAGGGGGACTCATCAACGGGTTAGGTACACTGCGTGAAGTCACCAACGGGTCAGATACACTGAGAGGAGTCATCAACGGGTCAGATACACTGAGAGAATTGAATCTTAAGTTTTCCTCAAAAGTCTAGTTCGGTTGTGCTCGAGGGCCACACTGCTAGTTAAGTTCAACTTAAAGCTGAAGTTGGTGATAGTAGGCAGTATTTTTGCCGAGTGTAATAATGATATATGTAATTACGATACATATGTTTTAACTTTATAACAGCGTTGCTTCTGTTACTTTAATTGTTATTATCATTATTATTATTTATTTATTATTATCGTCAACGTCATCATCATGATTGTCATTATTATTATCATTGTTGTTGTTAGTATTATTATTTCAGAGGTTTCTTTGAAATAGACAAAATAATTGTGAAATTATCTTTAAGTTTATTCGGCTTGTGGGTCTAACTTGAAATGTAGCTGCCTTAATGACCCTGGTATTGGAGAGGCCTCAGGCCCAGATAACCAGCCAATCAGACCTAAATGTGTGCAGACGCGTCAACATCCTGCCAGAGAATGTCAACAAAAGACTCGAACCTTCCTCGTGTAGATCGAGAGGAAAGTGTTTACAGTAGACACGGGAACGTTTTCAGAAAGTCGCGAAAACGTTTTCAGGTATTTCGTTCTGTGCACTTAGGAGAATGAAAGAAAACGGTGAATGATATGTCTATTCTTAGAAAAATGGTCTATTTTCTCCGAGAAACATTGAGAGGCCGTGTGAGGGCAGGTCGGGATACAGCATTAGAGTGGGTCTCGTAATACAGTCACATACAGGAAGAACACTTGTCAAACAGAACTGAAAGTAAGTCATGATGTAATTGTTGGAAAGCTGATGGTTAGATTGGGGAACTTTCATGAGCAATTTGTACCGTTCTTTTGTGCGGGGGTGAGTTGGGCCGTGCGCTAGAGGGCGGTGCCCCGTTACCCTGTGCACGCTAGAATGTGGTTCGCTCATGACGCGAGCCGCTGACTCCACAACCAGCGTCCGTCAATCCTGACAGTGAAATTTGCATTGCCATTATTGCGTCACGACCTGGTGGTCACGCTGGTGGGACAGACGCTCCGGGTCAACCCTGCTGGTGTACATATCCACACCCTCAAACCTACAAACGATATTGTATAAGAATATTGAGAAAAAAAAATGTTTTTGTGGTGTGATGTGGTATGATCTAGTAAGTAATGAGAGGGTAAGAGATGTGTGGTAATCAGAAGTGTGTGGTTGAGAGAGCTGAAGTGAGTATGATGCAATGGTTTGGACATATGGAGAGGATGAGTGACGAGAGGATGACAAAGAAGATATATGTGTGATAAGGAGAGGGGAGACCGAAGTGGAGATGGAAGGATGGAGTGGAAAAGATTTAGTGATCTGGGCCTGAACATACAGGAGGGTGAAAGGTGTGTACGGGATAGAGGGAGTTGGAACGATGTGGTATACTAGGGTCGACGTGCAGGACGTAAGCAGAGCTTGTGAAGTGGCCGGGATAAACTCCTTGTATTAACTTTCTAAAATGGGAAACAGAAGAAGGAGTCACGCGGGGAGTGATCATCCTCCTCGAAGGCTCAGAGTGGGGTGCCTAAATGTGTGTGGATGTAACCAAGATGTGAAAAAAGGAGAGATAGGTAGTATGTTTGAGGAAAGGAACCTGGATGTTTTGGCTCTGAGTGAAACGAAGCTCAAGGGTAAAGGGGAAGAGTGGTTTGGAAATGTCTGGGGAGTGAAGTCAGGGGTTAGTGAGAGGACAAGAGCAAGGGAAGGAGTAGCAATACTCCTGAAACAGGAGTTGTGGGAGTATGTGATAGAATGTAAGAAAGTAAATTCTCGATTAATATGGGTAAAATTGAAAGTTGATGGAGAGAGGTGGGTGATTATTGGTGCATATGCACCTGGGCATGAGAAGAAAGATCATGAGAGGCAAGTGTTTTGGGAGCAGCTGAATGAGTGTGTTAGCGGTTTTGATGCACGAGACCGGGTTATAGTGATGGGTGATTTGAATGCAAAGGTGAGTAATGTGGCAGTTGAGGGAATAATTGGTATGCATGGGGTGTTCAGTGTTGTAAATGGAAATGGTGAAGAGCTTGTAGATTTATGTGCTGAAAAAGGACTGATGATTGGGAATACCTGGTTTAAAAAGCGAGATATACATAAGTATACTTATGTAAGCAGGAGAGATGGCCAGAGAGCGTTATTGGATTACGTGTTAATTGACAAGCGTGCGAAAGAGAGACTTTTGGATGTTAATGTGCTGAGAGGTACAACTGGAGGGATGTCTGATCATTATCTTGTGGAGGCTAAGGTGAAGATTAGTAAGGGTTTTCAGAAAAGAGGAGTGAATGTTGGGGTGAAGAAGGTGGTGAGAGTAAGTGAGCTTGGGAAGGAGACCTGTGTGGGGAAGTACCAGGAGAGACTGAGTACAGAATGGAAAAAGGTGAGAACAATGGAAGTAAGGGGAGTGGGGGAGGAATGGGATGTATTTAGGGAATCAGTGATGGATTGCGCAAAAGATGCTTGTGGCATGAGAAGAGTGGGAGGTGGGCTGTTTAGAAAGGGTAGTGAGTGGTGGGATGAAGAAGTAAGAGTATTAGTGAAAGAGAAGAGAGAGGCATTTGGACGATTTTTGCAGGGAAAAAATGCAATTGAGTGGGAGAAGTATAAAAGAAAGAGACAGGAGGTCAAGAGAAAGGTGCAAGAGGTGAAAAAAAGGGCAAATGAGAGTTGGGGTGAGAGACTATCAGTAAATTTTAGGGAGAATAAAAAGATGTTCTGGAAGGAGGTAAATAGGGTGCGTAAGACAAGGGAGCAAATGGGAACTTCAGTGAAGGGCGTAAATGGGGAGGTGATAACAAGTAGTGGTGATGTGAGAAGGAGATGGAATGAGTATTTTGAAGGTTTGTTGAATGTGTCTGATGACAGAGTGGCAGATATAGGGTGTTTTGGTCGTGGTGGTGTGCAAAGTGAGAGGGTTAGGGAAAATGATTTGGTAAACAGAGAAGAGGTAGTAAAAGCTTTGCGGAAGATGAAAGCCGGCAAGGCAGCAGGTTTGGATGGTATTGCAGTGGAATTTATTAAAAAAGGGGGTGACTGTATTGTTGACTGGTTGGTAAGGTTATTTAATGTATGTATGACTCATGGTGAGGTGCCTGAGGATTGGCGGAATGCGTGCATAGTGCCATTGTACAAAGGCAAAGGGGATAAGAGTGAGTGCTCAAATTACAGAGGTATAAGTTTGTTGAGTATTCCTGGTAAACTATATGGGAGGGTATTGATTGAGAGGGTGAAGGCATGTACAGAGCATCAGATTGGGGAAGAGCAGTGCGGTTTCAGAAGTGGTAGAGGATGTGTGGATCAGGTGTTTGCTTTGAAGAATGTATGTGAGAAATACTTAGAAAAGCAAATGGATTTGTATGTAGCATTTATGGATCTGGAGAAGGCATATGATAGAGTTGATAGAGATGCTCTGTGGAAGGTATTAAGAATATATGGTGTGGGAGGCAAGTTGTTAGAAGCAGTGAAAAGTTTTTATCGAGGATGTAAGGCATGTGTACGTGTAGGAAGAGAGGAAAGTGATTGGTTCTCAGTGAATGTAGGTTTGCGGCAGGGGTGTGTGATGTCTCCATGGTTGTTTAATTTGTTTATGGATGGGGTTGTTAGGGAGGTAAATGCAAGAGTCCTGGAAAGAGGGGCAAGTATGAAGTCTGTTGGGGTTGAGAGAGCTTGGGAAGTGAGTCAGTTGTTGTTCGCTGATGATACAGCGCTGGTGGCTGATTCATGTGAGAAACTGCAGAAGCTGGTGACTGAGTTTGGTAAAGTGTGTGGAAGAAGAAAGTTAAGAGTAAATGTGAATAAGAGCAAGGTTATTAGGTACAGTAGGGTTGAGGGTCAAGTCAATTGGGAGGTGAGTTTGAATGGAGAAAAACTGGAGGAAGTGAAGTGTTTTAGATATCTGGGAGTGGATCTGTCAGCGGATGGAACCATGGAAGCGGAAGTGGATCATAGGGTGGGGGAGGGGGCGAAAATTTTGGGAGCCTTGAAAAATGTGTGGAAGTCGAGAACATTATCTCGGAAAGCAAAAATGGGTATGTTTGAAGGAATAGTGGTTCCAACAATGTTGTATGGTTGCGAGGCGTGGGCTATGGATAGAGTTGTGCGTAGGAGGATGGATGTGCTGGAAATGAGATGTTTGAGGACAATGTGTGGTGTGAGGTGGTTTGATCGAGTAAGTAACGTAAGGGTAAGAGAGATGTGTGGAAATAAAAAGAGCGTGGTTGAGAGAGCAGAAGAGGGTGTTTTGAAATGGTTTGGGCACATGGAGAGAATGAGTGAGGAAAGATTGACCAAGAGGATATATGTGTCGGAGGTGGAGGGAACGAGGAGAAGAGGGAGACCAAATTGGAGGTGGAAAGATGGAGTGAAAAAGATTTTGTGTGATCGGGGCCTGAACATGCAGGAGGGTGAAAGGAGGGCAAGGAATAGAGTGAATTGGAGCGATGTGGTATACAGGGGTTGACGTGCTGTCAGTGGATTGAATCAAGGCATGTGAAGCGTCTGGGGTAAACCATGGAAAGCTGTGTAGGTATGTATATTTGCGTGTGTGGACGTGTGTATGTACGTGTGTATGGGGGTTGGGCCATTTCTTTCGTCTGTTTCCTCGCGCTACCTCGCAAACGCGGGAGACAGCGACAAAGTATAAAAAAAAAAAAAAAAAAAAAAAAAAAAATATATATATATATATATATATATATATATAATATGTGGCTTTTTTGTCAACGTTATGAGCTGCTTTATTTTTTTCTAACAGATGGGAGTAAAGTTTGTTTGGTGCAACACATAGTAAGTGAGGGATGAGAACATTGAGAAATTACAGAGGTTGAGGAGCAAAATATCGTCTGTAAGGCACAGAAACATGGAAGATCCTTAGAAGGTATCCTGTACGTATGTCATTACTGTTTGTACACACACACACACCAACCAAAATCCGGTGCCCATTTATCGACCAGTCGCAATGTGAAGATGAACACCTGTGTTTGGTGTAGGCCGATTGTCAGCCTGAGGATTCGAACCTGTGCGAGTCTTATCCCAGGCTGGCCCGTGGTTAGTGACCACGGAGGCCCTTTGTGTGTGTGTGTGTGTGTGTGTGTGTGTGTGTGTGTGTGTGTGTGTGTGTGTGCGTGCGTGTGTGATTTCCATTTGTGCATTAGTAAGTGGGAGAGACTTCTGATCTTATATTACCCTGTTAACCTTGTATATATACTGTGTATAAACTTGCATACACACACACAATATACACACCCTCGCTAAAGTCGCATTCATCGACTTGCCTCAAAGGAGAGGATGAACAGCTAGGTTAGCTGTGAGCCCGCTGCCCCTGTCCGGGATTCAAAAGCTGGGCCCGTCGGATCGATTTTTGGGTCACAACCCTAACCACCGGTGGGCGACGGAGGCGTGCGTTGTGGGCAGTGGCAACAGCGGAGCAAAGGGCAGAGCGACGTGGGGAGTGGGGGGGTCGCTGGGCTTAATGTGAAGGTGATGGTAGGAGACCAGGAGGAGGAGGAGCACCCCACACAGGTCTCCCAACCCCAGGGAGGCTTGACGGATCCTGCAAGTGCTGTTTATGGCCGTTGTGGAGGACGCAGAGAACGAGGGTGGGATGGAACGCGACAGAGGTAAACTGAGAGAATAAAGTCAACACATGTATGAAACGCAAAAAAGTAAGATGTATTAACATTCTTGTACCACCGGAACCGCCACATCCCCCCAGAGACAGCAGTGTAACACCGCCCCCAGAGACAGCAGTGTAACACCGCCCCCAGAGACAGCAGTGTAACACCGCCCCCAGAGACAGCACCGTACCACTGCCCCCAGAGACAGCACCGTACCACCGCCCCCAGAGCCAGCAGTGTAACACCGCCCCCCAGAGCCAGTACCGTTGGCACAGCACTACACAGGGCAGGAGTGTGTGGGAGGTGGTCTCACAGCGGCTACACTCCTGAAGGTGGTGAGCCAGGGCCTGAGGGGCAGGGCAGCCAGCCTCCTGCAGTGCTCACGACAGCGACACAGCACGCAACGCTGACTCCATCTGGAACCAGTTCAGATATAGTGAAATTAACGTGTTTTTTTTTTTTTCAAAGAAACCTCCAGAACTTTACTGTTATTACAGAACCGCAACACCCCTTTAGTTGGGGGGGGGGGATGAAACGGAGACTACGCTCCTGTCAGGAGCAGGGAGATGATGTACTCCTGCGCAGTGAGAAGCCTCTCGACTATAGTACATTCTGTCTCGTCCTGGGCCGATGATACAATCCCCGCAAAGGTGACGTTATACACTCGGTAAAACCAGTTGCTGGTGGCGTCCTGTAATACCTGAATAATATATATATATATATATATATATATATATATATATATATATATATATATATATATATATATATATATATATATATAACTGCCTGCCACATAGATGGACCGCGGTTCGGTTCCTTCTTTTGGAAGAGTGAACCTGGAGGTAAGGATTTCCAGCCCTCCCGCTCCCTCCCCTTTTAGTCGCCTTTTACGACACGCAGGGAATACGTGGGAAGTATTCCCTTATCCCCAGAGATGATACATGGAAAGGTGGGTTTCAAAAAGATTCCGCTGCTTGGAGCCTGTATATGCAGGAGGTTGAAAGATGTTCACAGGCTAGAGAGAGAATTGGAGCGATTTGGTATACAGGGGACGACGTGTTAAATGGACTGAACCAGGGCATGTGAAGTATCCGTGGGAAACCATGGAAAGGCTTGTGAGGCCTGCTGTGCCTACGTGGCTATGGTTTCAGTGCATTACACGTGACAGCTAGAGAATGGATATCAGCGGACTAGGCCTTTTTTATTTTTCATTTGTTCCTGGCGCCACCTCGCTAACTCTGGAAGCAGATGGCGTAGATGCTTGCGGTCTGGGTGTAGATGGCGTAAGGGGCACAGGTGTAGGTAGTCTGGGAGTAACTGCTGTGCGTGTAGGAGGCGGCGAGGTCGAGCTCTGGTGAGTGTACGTTATGGGGATGCAAGGGGGTGTGGCAGGGGGTGTTGTTGGGGTAGAATGTATGGGTTTAGAGGGCGTAAGCGTAGGGGGCATGGGTGTAGAGGGCGTGGATGTAGGGGACGTGGATGTAGAAGGCGTGGGTGTAGAGGCAGATATACCGAGCACGGGCCAGGAAGGGTATCGGTGGATCCGTCGCCCACCACACTAGGGTCAGCGGCCCGGGCATAGCGGGAGGCCGGGTGAGGAACCTGCCTCGCCCCGGCTCGGATGACGCCACCCACTGGTGGTGTCTGGCACACCGTTGACCTGACGCTGGTGGTGTCTGGCACACCGTTGACCTGACGCTGGTGGTGTCTGGCACACCGTTGACCTGACGCTGGTGGTGTCTGGCACACCGTTGACCCGACGCTGGTGGTGTCTGGCGCACCGTTGACCTGACGCTGATGGTGTCTGGCGCACCGTTGACCAGACATAGTTGGTGTGACACGCTGGTTACCTGACACATTGTTGACAGTGTTTATAGGAGTGTAACAATGAACGAAAAGAAAAATAATGTTATTAATAGGCAACTGTACCAAGTGAATAGCCATCCTGACGACCTTCCTAATTGTTTAAGTTCGATCATTTGTGGTTCATAAGCTTAGCTACGAACACTCAGGAGTCGAGGAAGTTAACAGAGTTGTTTTGAAACTTTGAGTGAGGCTATCCCTCACGGTGAGGAGGAAACGAAAACTCTCGTGAGATAATTTGAGAAATCCCTGAAGGATGTTAGGCTAGAATTGTTGATCATGAATCATGGTCGTGTCTGATGATCTACAAGGACCATACAGCTGTAGGTAAGTCTGCTGTGAGGAGACTGGACGAAGGGCATTGTGAGGGTTCACTGTTGTCGAAGGGAGAATAAATTAAAGAAGAATTAAAAGTTTAATCTTGTGGCACATTACGGCTGCGGGAGATTTGAGAGTGTTATAGAGAAACTGACTCATAATTTACAGTGACTGGAGGAAGAGGAAAATGAAGCATTAAATCAAAGATCATGAAGAGAAAATATGGCAACTGAGAAGCATAATCAAAGTTGGTAATGTCTGAATCAGATCAGTTGAAGGGACCCAGGAGGAACGTAACCACAGAAGGCGCACTGGAATGGAAAAAGTCAGAAACAGAAACCAGGAGGGTCCTCTCTGGCTGTCCTCGAGAAGAAAATAATAATGGGAAATGCCTGTAACACAGAGACCAGAGACGGGTGATGAGAGAGAGAGAGAGAGAGAGAGAGAGAGAGAGAGAGAGAGAGAGAGAGAGAGAGAGAGAGAGAGAGAGAGAGGAAACACGAACCAACTCCGGGCCTGATGAGCAGAAACAGAAGAAATTGACTGATTTAATGGAAGAGAGAAACTTGGGGACAGTGTCACAGAGATGCATGGAAAATCATTAAATGAGGTCATGGAGATGTTGAGGTGTAATGTTAGGGACCGATCAATGCAGGAGGAAAGAGTCTCATCTTCCGTAAGTGCAGAATTGCAATACGCTGCTGAAGTTTGGCCACAGCATTTGGAGAAACACAAAGGACTTCTAGAAAAGGTCCAGAGGAGGACAACAAAAAAAAAATTGATTCGAGAATTAAAGGAGCAGAGTTGCAGTAAGAGATCAAAGGCCATATATTTGCCCGTCATAGAGGAGAGAAGAGTAAGGGGTAACTTGATCACAGCCATCAAGTTTTTTCAGCCAGTTTAATGATTTCAGCAGTGAACAGTTCTTTCCCGTGATACGAAAGTAGAACTACCAGAGGACGTAACGTGAAAATAAGCAAGAAACTTGTATGAATAGATGTGAAGAAGTGTTCTTGTGGTCCTGTACGAGTGGTGGATGAATGGAATAAACTGAGAAACGAGACGAAGAATATAGACAACATAAACAAGTTTAGATAGTTATATGAATAGTAGATTAAAGTTGAAGAGATGTGGCACCACGACTGCAGCACTTCCTCCCACTACAGTACGAATATGTACGTAATTACAGGTAAGGTAATACCGATGACGTGAACCACTGGTAATGTGATGTACAGTTAGGGTAACACAGTTAACGTGACACACATGGCGCACCACATGGCACAGAGAGTGTTACGAAGGTGATGTGACATACAGTAACCATGACAGAACACACAAGTGGTATGAGCGACACACCCATCACATAACGCTGACGCAGGACAGACTTGACATATGACGTAATTCATAGATGACGTAAGACACATGTAACGTAATACACAAGTGACAAGACATGTATGACTGCACGCTCGTGTTATGTCCCCGTACCTATCTCTTAAAGACGTGACACTTGTAGAGAGAAAGACGAAAGAAGGGAATACAATCCCACAGCTTCGCTGGCTAAGGAAAGGATAAGGTTTCATAACGGTCACTCCTCGTGTGGCTGGTTCCCACACAGGAACTGTGGGAAGCAGCAGCCAGTCACATGTTGCGAGTCTAGGCTTTAGTGAATAGGATACACGAAGACCAGTGAGTAGGACACACGAAGACCAGTGAGTAGGACACACGAAGACCCGTGAGTAGGACACACGAAGACCCGTGAGTAGGACACACGAAGACCAGCGAGTAGGACGCACGAAGACCAGCGAGTAGGACGCACGAAGACCAGCGAGTAGGACGCACGAAGACCAGCGAGTAGGACGCACGAAGACCAGCGAGTGGGACGCACGAAGACCAGCGAGTGGGACGCACGAAGACCAGCGAGTGGGACGCACGAAGACCAGCGAGTGGGACGCACGAAGACCAGCGAGTGGGACGCACGAAGACCAGCGAGTGGGACGCACGAAGACCAGCGAGTGGGACGCACGAAGACCAGCGAGTGGGACGCACGAAGACCAGCGAGTGGGACGCACGAAGACCAGCGAGTGGGACGCACGAAGACCAGCGAGTAGGACGCACGAAGACCAGCGAGTGGGACGCACGAAGACCAGTGTACAAGACACACGAAGACCACTTGAAGCGAGCGGTGACCAAAATAGTGACTGTAGAACACAGAGCAGCAACATCATGTCGAACGGAAAGGGATGTCTGGAGCGAGATGATGACAGCAGAATTAAGAAGCAGGAAGGTTTCTCTTTTTATTATTCCACTCTTCCTAGAAAACGAGTTTGAAGAATGGCCATCCTGGATATGTGATCAGTACTCCACACTGGGCCATGAGACCGCCCATGTATGTGTGGAATAGCTGCTACCAATACAAACGTTCGTGGCACCTGTGTAAGGTGTGGCTGCAGAGAGGCAGGGTATGTGAATGTTTATGACGTGGGGTTTGTAGAAGAGAGTAGAGGATATGGTTGTGTCCCAACATATTTTTCTTATTGAACCGCTGAATTGCATTTTTTTTTTTCTATTATTCTGAAACGAGTGAGATTCACGAAGAGAGATTGTTTGAAATTACATTTTTGAAATTGCATTTTTGCAAACGCTACAGAGGTCTGACATGTTCAGTAAGAGAGAAAGAATGAAAATTGAGTTGAAGAGTGAGTTGGGTTTGAAAGATAGTAGACGATGGGAGAGAACCTTCTGTGGCACTGCTGTTGACAGTGAACGTATGAAAAGGTCTGATAACATTCATACATACATGCATACATGCCCCGTATGATAACATTCATAAATACATGCCCCGTAAAATGAGTCCGGGGGTTTATATGTAATTCATCAAAGGATGTATGCAGAGGAGGTTCCTCATGTCTGGTCCTGTGGGTTAGAGGAAAACATTATACATTTCATAATTATTCATACAATAACCAGGATTAGAAATGAACAGAATGATGATGAAATAGTCGAGAGAAGAGAAACTTGTCTGTGCTTGTATACATGTTACTGTTGGTCAGGAAGGGGTATACCTATTCATTTACGTCTTGCATACACAAATATGTTTTCAGCCCCTTGAGCACGACCATATGATCCGTGATATGATGACCTGATGTTTGATATGACCTGTGAGGCTTGGGTCAAAGGTCAAGCCATCATAAGCAAGAACCGTGTTGTCGTCGTGTTCTAGTGGTCAACCACACATACATGTATACAGAGATTAAGAAACACGTATACGAACATTCCAGGGCCTACATATTTACTGGAGTGGTATGAAATACATATGTATATGTAAACACATGACCTGGGAACCCTCTGACGCACTTGGCGAGGAGGCAGCACGAGACGAGGTCATCATCATCAACAACAACAGACGCATTACGTAAGCGGGAACAGTTAGGTGGGACAAGAGAAGCAGATGCCATTGTCGCTGGCCAACAGGAAACGACAAAGACTCCATTACGAGTTTGGGGACGACAGTTGACCCGGGTTTAGGTGACTGGTACAGGCGACAGGTGGCAACAACATGGTGAACCTGACAACGTAAGGTGGGACTATATAACAGCTTTAAGCCATAATTATTATCAGTGGTAAAGTTACGGTAACGTAGTGTTGTTCGGAACGGAACGTGCCATCCAGAGTGTGGTGTTCCTTGATTACGGTAGACGGGCGACCTTCATGTGAATCTACCAGGTCATCTTATTGTTGTGGTGGCTACTGTACGACCCCTTGAGTACGATGGAACGACCCCTTGAGTACGATGGAACGACCCCTTGAGTACGATGGTACGACCCCTTGAGTACGATGGTACGACCCCTTGAGTACGATGGTACGACCCCTTGAGTACGATGGAACGACCCCTTGAGTACGATGGTACGACCCCTTGAGTACGATGGAACGACCCCTTGAGTACGATGGTACGATCCCTTCAGTACGATGGTACGATCCCTTGAGTACGATGGTACGACCCCTTGATTACGATGGTACGACCCTTTAGCTCCATGATACGACCTTTTGGTACGATCTCTTGGCCTTTGACGTAACCCTTGTGTGTCCCGCCAGGTCTCGGTATTTAGGAATTGTAACATTCTGTCGTAAGTCCGACCAGTAGTATCTTTAACGTAAGTCCCTCCTCACGTGAACATGCTACACACACACACACACACACACACACACACACCTGTCTGGTGATGTCAACAGTGAACAGGTCTTGGAAGCCTACAAGGACAGGACAACCAGAGGTCACGACGTGAAGTTAAGCAAGAAACTTTTTAAAGATGATGTCAGGAAACACTGTCATCTTTTGACTGGTGGATGAAAGAGATCTGCTGGAATGTGAGGATCTGGACAGCGTAGTAGTGACGCTTAAAAAAAAATGTTGTACGATGAAGGTAGTTCAACAGATGGGGTAGAACTCCCTCCCCATCCAGTACAAATAGATCATTCCAGCTTTTCCAGCGAGGGTTCCAGTTCAGCTTGACCAATGCGTCCGGTCCAGGAGGGTGTCCAGAGTCCTGCCAAGGCTGGCCCGGGGGATCGGCAGGAGCCCCAGTACCGAGCTGTGTGGCTGCCTTACCATTGCTCACGTCCCGAGGGCCTCACGCACATCTCTCACGTACCGTCTGCCATGACCTTACCACCCCCCACGTACCTCCATCCGCCATCTGCCGATCTCTGGCGTACTTAACAACCTCTTCCTACATGACGATCTCCCTCGTACTTTCGACCTGACCATCTCCCACGTACTTACAACCTCGACCTGACCATCTCCCACGTACTTACAACCTCGGCCTGACCATCTCCCACGTACTTACAACCTCGACCTGACCATCTCCCACGTACTTACAACCTCGACCTGACCATCTCCCACGTATGTACAACCTCGACCTGACCATCTCCCACGTACTTACAACCTCGACCTGACCATCTCCCACGTACGTATAACCTCGACCTGACGATGTCCCTCGTACATACAACCTCGTGCTTACAACCTCAACCTGACGATCTCCTTCGTACGTACAACCTCAACCTGACGGTCTCCCACTTACGTACAACCTCGTCCTGACTATCTCCCTCGTACGTACAACCTCAACCTGACGGTCTCCCTCGTACGTACAACCTCGACCTAACGGTCTTTTCCATGTACAGACAGCCACGGACACTAAGCGTACAGGTAACACTTCTGCGTATGGTCAGCCACGTCCCTCCAGACGATTATTCACGTACGGGAAGCCTCTGCATCACGTACAGTGTCTCCCATGGTCCAACCCACTGCCTCCCAGATACGGACGGTCCGTCCTTACGCACATATAGAGCAAGAGAGAGAGAGAGAGAGAGAGAGAGAGAGAGAGAGAGAGAGAGAGAGAGAGAGAGAGAGAAGGGAGTGTGTGTGAGTGAGTTGCTGACCAACAAACGGATCATTCAGGTGAAGCAATAAGACGTGTGTGTGTGTGTGTGTGTGTGTGTGTGTGTGTGTGTGTGTGTGTCAGTAATGATATGGTCAACAGCCACAAGGTTGGTTAGTGTACACGAACTCCCACACCATGTTGACATACACGTACATGTGGGCCCATGTGTGGTTAACACACTCGAGGTCAGTCTGGGGTGTGTTGCTCTGGCTGAGGTGTCTCGTGTCTGAGTGAGTGCGTGGAAGTATATACACAAGCGTCTGGTATTAAGACTCAAGCAATTATATGATTTAAGGGATTACTCTTGAACACACGATATTCTCAACACATGTAGCAGATCTGTCTCACCATAGTACATGGGATCAAGGTGACGACGTGTGTGTGGAAGACAAGGTGTGTAAATCAAGGTGTGTGTGTGTGTGTGTGTGTGTGTGTGTGTGTGGAAGACAAGAGGTGTGTGTGTGTGGAAGACAAGATGTGTGTGTGTGTGTGGTAAAGATGTGTGTGGTAAAGGTATGTGTAGTCATGGTGTGTGTGGAAGACAAGACGGTTGTCTGTGTGTGTGTGTGTGTGTGTGTGTGGTAAAGATGTGTGTGGGATAGATGGCAAGGTGTGTGTGTGTGTGTGGAAGTCAAGGTGTGTGTGGAAGACGTGTGTGTGGTCGAGGTGTGTGTAGGATGGAAGACAAGCTGTGTATGGATGTCAAGGTATGTGTGTGGAGGACAAGGAGTGTGTAGAAGTCAAGTTGTGTGTGGAAGTCAAGGTGTGTGAGAAAGACAAGTTTTGTGTGGGAGATAAGGTGTGCGTGTGGAAGACAATAAGGTGTGCGTGTAAAAGACTTTGTGTGTGGTCGCACAGTACAGCAAGAACCTGGTGTTACAGTACAGCAAGCACCTGGTATTACAGTACAGCAAGCACCTGGTATTACAGTACAGCAAGCACCTGGTATTACAGTACAGCAAGCACCTGGTGTTACAGTATAGCAAGCACCTGGTGTTACAGTACAGCAAGCACCTGGTGTTACGGTACAGCAAGCACCTGGTATTACAGTACAGCAAGCACCTGGTGTTACAGTACAGCAAGCACCTGGTGTTACGGTACAGCAAGCACCTGGTATTACAGTACAGCAAGCACCTGGTGTTACATTATAACATATTTCAAGTGTTACAGTACAGCAAACAATTGGTATTACAGCACGGCAAACACTACGTATTACAGTATAGCAAACACCTGGTGCTACAGCGAGAGAACATGTGAGTAGACCCTTCATAGGTTACTTAGGTACACACACACACACACACACACAGGTGTGCGTCAGAGAGTGAAAGTGTTGATAGTGACGGGCCGGACACGCGGAGGTGGGCGTAGACCATGATGGTGAGGGTGATAGTGAGGGGCGACGATGCCGCCTGGGTTGTGGTGGTGAGATGGTGAGGTGGTGGTGACCATGATGGTGAGGGTGATAGTGAGGGGCGACGATGCCGCCTGGGTTGTGGTGGTGAGATGGTGAGGTGGTGGTGACCATGATGGTGAGGGTGATAGTGAGGGGCGACGATGCCGCCTGGGTTGTGGTGGTGAGATGGTGAGGTGGTGGTGACCATGATGGTGAGGTGGTGGTGACCATGATGGTGATGGTGAGATTGTGATGGTAATTGCTATAGAGTGCTATGGTGATGGTGAAGAAGCTATACCGGTAACACAGGTACTTTGTTACTGGTCAGTGAAACAACAAGACTGACGTTACTTGGGCTGTGTTACGTAACGTGGAGGGAGGAGGGGGGGTGGATGTACAGGTGGTCATCTGTACATGTTACTGATGTTACGGGACTGGTGGCGATCCCTGGGGGCCAACAGCCGGGTCAGGGTGTCTGGTGACCTGGGGTCCTGCCGGTCAGGTCACCCGGGGTCAGGTGATGTAGCAGAAAGTAGCGACAGTAGGTGGAGGGGAAGGACACAGACAGACGGACACAGATATAGACAGACTGACAGACAGATGGACACAGGCAGACAGAGACCACACCTGCACCGTCCTAGCTGTACCATCATCGTACCACACCTGCACCGTCCTAGCTGTACCATCATCGTACCACACCTGCACCGTCCTAGCTGTACCATCATCGTACCACACCTGTACCGTCCTAGGTGTACCATCATCGTACCACACCTGTACCGTACTAGGTGTACCATCATCGTACCACACCTGCACCGTCCTAGCTGTACCATCATCGTGCCACACCTGCACCGTCCTAGCTGTACCATCATCGTACCACGCCTGCACCGTCCTAGCTGTACCATCATCGTGCCACACCTGCACCGTCCTAGCTGTACCATCATCGTGCCACGCCTGCACCGTCCTGGGTGTACCATCATCGTACCATACCTGCACCGTCCTAGCTGTACCATCATCGTACCACACCTATACCGTCCTGGGTGTACCATCATCGTACCATACCTGCACCGTCCTAGCTGTACCATCATCGTACCACACCTGCACCGTCCTGGGTGTACCATCATCGTACCACACCTGCACCGTCCTGGGTGTACCATCATCGTACCATACCTGCACCGTCCTAGCTGTACCATCATCGTACCATACCTGCTCCGTCCTAGGTGTACCATCATCGTACCACACCTGCACCGTCCTAGGTGTACCATCATCGTACCACACCTGCACCGTCCTAGGTGTACCATCATCGTACCACACCTGCACCGTCCTAGCTGTACCATCATCGTACCGCTAAACACTTTCTCTGGTTCGTCAGGTAACTTAATCAGCCTGTACACCATGACAGTGGTTGAGCGTCTGTATATAAGGACGCACTTCCCGTCTACTGTTGTTAAAAATTACCCTGAAGTATTATCATTATTCTTATTACCTTCTGCAATTTTATACTTTCCTCCAGTGTGAGAGGCAGGCTCTTCCCTCCTCTCAAGTCTCATCTTTCCTTTCTAGAGACGTGTGTGTGTGTGTGTGTGTGTGTGTGGCTGCTGCACATGGGAGTCTACAGCTGTGCACTTCCGGTGAACAACTGTACAGTTAGCGTGAGACTGCACGGTACACCCGACCTGCAGCATTTAGCATATGATTAGAAATCCTTACACACACACACACACACACACACACACACACACACACACACACACACACGCCTTATCTACACTCCCCCTACTCTCCCCCACCCTCACCCAAGTACACCACAACTCCCACCCATACTACTCCACAGTTCCATCCTCCTCCAACCACACCACAAACTCCCCCTCCTCCCTCTCCTACCACATCACAACCTCCACCACTTTCCCGCACCACAGCGAGCGCCACCCGTGTCCTCACCACCATACATGTAACCCCCCACCCTCCTACGTCATCCCCCTGCTTCTCTATCCTTACCCCTCCAGACCCCCCTTCTATATCCGTGACTCCCCCCCTACCTCCGCATCCCCCCCCCCCCCGACCTCCTCCACGTCCCCATCGCTGTACACAACGTTCAGACGTGCACACAGCCGGACATGTCAACAACAGATGGACTCTTTTCCCATAGTATTGAGTATGGTACAGCTCGCCCCAGTCGCAGCCATCACAGTTGGCAGAGAAGTTTATTGTTTGTGCTTGTGCGCCGTTTCCTGCGTGAGTGAGGCAGCGGCAGAAAATGACGAAGAACGGCACAGTTTCTACACATCCGTTCTCTAGGTGTCATTTGAGCTCCGTAGGTTTGTGTACAACTCACTTTTGAATGTGGCAAAATGTTATAAGAGGAGGTAAGGACAACACCGTAGGGAAATATTCATTGTTTATGTAGATTTGGAGAGAAATGAATAATAACGGTCCATCCTCGGGTGATGGGTTTCCTCGCAGAAACTATGGGAAGCAGCAGCCGGTCGTGTGGCGCGGGTTCAGGTCTCACTGCTATGAAGCCCACACCACAGGTCATGAGAACAGTGGTGGTTCCTATGTGGTCGGCCTTGGGGTCATACTCGCTCACATATAGATCAGCCTCGGCTTCATCCAGGTGAAAAATAAACAGATTTTGAAAGAGGAAATGGAAAAGTATGATTTATTTTAGAATAGGAAGATAAATCTGGACATACGTATTAGTTGGATACATCAAAAAAAGTTTTTAGATCTGTCATTGTAAGTCTTACAGGCGATTCATCAGTGCACAGAATATGTAATGAGGTATGTAAGAAACCCAGTGTATCCCTTTTTATTAAAGTTCCTCCTGTTGTTGACGTTACAGAAAACAGTGTGTGGTGTACAAAGTCGTTAGTGCAGTGCGATACGGTTCGTGTGTTGATGGTATAAACCCGTAGCCTCTCGCACCTGTCGAAGATTGTGGAAAATGAAATGATACAATGTATAGAGTGACGTAGTTACGTAAACGGATACATTTGTTGTTATCCTAGTGTATACGTACATGTATATACATACCAGCTGAGTAACAAAACATTATTATAACAGTATTATAATAACACATATAGAAAGTTTACTCGAGTGTAGACATCTCTCAATAACAATATATACATGTAGGCCGTGGCATTATATGTAGCTTATCACATATTTGACAGACGTCATGTGTTGGTGGAGGGTAACACTCCATCTGTGTTGTGAATGGTGTAGGTGTTGGAGATAGTGGTGGAGGTGGTAGGGGTCGTGTTCAAAATTGTTGGTGATAGAGTAGGAGACTCAATCAAAGCTGTGTATCTAATGTTGGTGATCATTGTGTTGGCGAGATGACGTAAAAAAGTAGAAGTGACGTTATCGCTGGAGATTGTAGTTTTCAAAATCATATTATGAAAACTTATAAAAACTGACGATTCTAGATCATTCTAACTAAACATGGAACCAGTTACGAGGCGAGACGTGGCTCTGTTCACCTGCTCACGATGATAATGGAGGTGTAGTGGAGAGAGGGAGAGAGAGAGGGAGGGAGAGGGAGGGAGAGAGAGAGGAGGGGGGGGAGAGGGTTCGCGTTTGTCAATAACTTTGGTAATACCAGAGATGCAGATGGTAAGGCACTGGTAATAATCATAACGTTAGCAATGTGTCAGGCTGGGTTGTGGCGGCTGATGGCGAGATGTGGCTCCGTTTTCGCTGGATCCTCGAGGTTTCGGGGTCGCGGGGGAGGGAGGGGGAAGATCACTCATGGGGTAACTGAGGTAATTTCCCTCTGGTCACTGTGAATAGTTATGAGATGATTACAGTAATGTCATGATGGCTCCACCTCTCTCCCGTTTGGGTTGCGGAACTGGTCTTGCAATCGAGGAGTCTCTCTCTCTCTCTCTCTCTCTCTCTCTCTCTCTCTCTCTCTCTCTCTCTCTCTCTCTCTCTCTCTCTCTCTCTCTCTCCAAGTAGCAGTCATGTCTGTCTGCCTACCTCACACGTGGTCTGCTAGCTGCCAATCGCTCTCCACAAAACATGTAATCTCTCGAACTCACACATGACACTTGGACCACACGCTACTCACACGACACACTCGTTCAACGTGACCCCCTATATTTCCTGCGCGTAAAAAAAAAAAAAAAAGTCATAAATGCTAGTGAATAAGTTCGTACTCAGAATACTGCGTTATACATGTAAGTATGTGAACTGTAGAACGAAAGACGACAACTGAGTCAGACCGCATTTGGAATGTGGTCTTCACTTCTGGCCACCAGACACTGTCGGAGAGAAAGATAACTAAAATTATAGCAGTGTTGTAAGATGGATTCTGACGTTGAAAAAATATTATTTGTAAAGGCAAGACTCTAATATTTCTGAATTTTCCTCTAAAAAAGGAAAAGCAGATGGCAAAGAGATATGCTAGTAATTTCTTAATATTACTGTCGATAATTTACAAAATAATTTCATATTGTAATATGCCACATGATAATGTCATGTTATGATATACCACATAATAATTTCGTTATAATTTCCACATAATGATTTCGGTACAATATGCACATGATGATGTCATGCTATGATGTACCACATGATAGTTTCATGTTATAATATGCAGGATAATTCTAAGGTAGATTATGCCACATAATAATGTCATGTTAAACAGGGATGTTATAACCAGAATTGACATAAATGACGTTCAAGGGATGGACATGTGACCCAGAACAGACCGGGGTTGAGCAAGTGTTCCTCATGTTATTAGAACACTGGAATGTTATCCACAACCAGATATCTGGTCACGGTGTAGACCATCACTATATCTCCAGACTACGACTCGATAAGAACTTCAATGATGTCTGTTATCAGAGAATAAGTCAATCCATCACTATATCTCCAGACTACGACTCGATAAGAACTTCAATGATGTCTGTTATCAGAGAATAAGTCAATCCATCACTATATCTCCAGACTACGACTCGATAAGAACTTCAATGATGTCTGTTATCAGAGAATAAGTCAATCCATCACTATATCTCCAGACTACGACTCGATAAGAACTTCAATGATGTCTGTTATCAGAGAATAAGTCAATCCATCACTATATCTCCAGACTACGACTCGATAAGAACTTCAATGATGTCTGTTATTAGAGAATAAGTCAATCCAGGAATGAGAATATAATTTAGCTGTAGTTCGACTTTGATATTATTATAGACTGAGGCGAAATTTCTTCCCAGACAGTATCTGGTGAAGGGAATTAAATCTAGACGTGTCTTCCATTCTCCCTCTCCTGTAAGATTTCTGTGTCTGTATCTTCTGCCTGTATTACACTGCTCTCTGTACCGGTTGATGTGCCGGAGGGAGTGGTGGGTGGGGAGGAGCCATCTGTTCTACTTTACTGTCTCCATCTTCAGTAATTGAGGATGTTATTACTGCATTACCTCCTCCTTATAGACCATCAGGTTCTGTGTTCTCGTCTGTCTTTTCTGTGTACACAACTTCTCTCTGAAGGTGTGTGTGTGTGTGTGTGTGTGTGTGTGTGTGTGTGTGTGTGTCTTCCCCTTCACCCGGCAGTACTGTACACGCACGTTCTTCTACCTTCGCAGGGGTCAGCGTCCGACCCAGTGAAAGGAGATTTATTTCCCTCCCTCCCTCTCTGGTGTGTCTCCCTACTGCCTCGCTCCCTCTCTCCCTACTGCCTCAATCCCTCCCTCTCTGATGTGTCTCCCTACTGCCTCAATCCCTCCCTCTCTGATGTGTCTCCCTACTGCCTCTCTCCTTCCCTCTCTGCTGTCCCTACTGCCTCTCTCCCACTCTACTGCTTCACTGTTTCCTTCTACTACCCTTCCCTCCCTCTTCTCCCTCCCTTTCTGCTGCCTTCCTCCCTCCCTCTACTGTCTCCTTCCCTCCCTCACTTCTCCCTCCCGCTCCGCGCCTGGCCGCGTTCGTGGTCGTCAGTGTGTGTACATAAGTGTACACGTACGTGGGCGTCTGCCTGGTTCTGCCGTGCTGACGTGTGTGAGGCTACAGGCGCTACAAGCTACAGGCGCTACAAGCTACAAGCTACAGGCTGTAGTGGGCGGCGGTGGGCCGGGGAGTGGGCAGCAAGGTGGACTGACTGTAGCGGGTGTGGTGGGCGGCGGTGGGCCAGGAGTGGGCAGCAAGGTGGACTGACTGTAGCGATGTGTGGTGGGCGGCGGTGGGCCAGGAGTGGGCAGCAAGGTGGACTGGTTTTTCACATCTTGTATAACCTGGAACATGAGGGAGGTAGGGGGTCAGGACCCCCCCAGACCCTTGTGTGTTCGTACCATCACAACTTCCTCCTGCAGTCTGGCCGAGCCCCAGCAGCGGGGGGTAACACCTCTACCGTTTTCTAAAACATGGGACTTATAGACTGGGATTATGGTACTGAGTTACGGTAGAGGCAACCGAGGGAACGGTTGCCTTGTGGTCAGCAAGCCACTCCACCTTCCCTGTGCTTGGCTGGGTCTGGCTGGCTACCTGGTCACACTAGGCCTCACGTTCGACTCCTAACTTCACCAACTTCATCTATGATGTGAGGATTCACGAAAGCGCTCGGGTCAGCGTGTTTATTTTCCTTGTAGCTACCAGTATATCCCTGAATCACTTATATATATATATATATATATATATATATATATATATATATATATATATATATATATATATATATATATATATATATTATGTATATTTCTTTTTCTTTCATACTATTCGCCATTTCCCGCATTAGCGAGGTAGCGTTGAGAACAGAGGACTGGGCCTTTGAGGGAATATCCTCACCTGGCCCCCTTCTCTGTTCCCTCTTTTGGAAAATTAAAAAAAAAAAAAGCGAGAGGGGAGGATTTCCAGCCCCCCGCTCCCTCCCCTTTTAGTCGCCTTCTACGACACGCAGGGAATACGTGGGAAGTATTCTTTCTCCCCTATCCCCAGGGATAATATATATATATATATATATATATATATATATATATATATATATATATATATATATATATATATTCCTATGAGTCCACGGGGAAATGAAACACGATAAGTTCCCAAGTGCACTTTCGTGTAATAATCACATCCTCAGGGGAGACGCAAGAAAGAAATATAACGTAGCTAGGCCGCCATTTGGTAAACAAGTGACTACCCGAATGGAGATCGGGTGCGTCCAAGACGCACATGCGTATCATAAATTTATCATGTGGACAAGAATGGGAACTGTTTACCAATTTTATCAACAATAAAGCTATCCAATTTGTTTAAACATACACTAATAGTAATGTTACAAATTAGATAGCTTTTTTGTTGATAAAAGTTGTAAACAGTTCCCATTCTTGTCCACATCATAAGTTTATGATACGCTTGTTGCCAATCTTGGATGCTAAGTTCAAATGCAAAATTTAACACATATCTAGTCTCCATAGTTCTCTTGAACTTCCTCATGTGGTCTTCGTTCCTCACAGCCACGAAAATGTCATCCACGTCCTTCTGGTTGAGAAGCCAAGCCGTGAGACATACTGTGGGTAGGTACGTGGATGACGTGATCGGTGTGATGAGTGATGAGGACCTCCTGCAGGGGGGGGGGGGTCTGATATCGCCAGGAACAGATGACTGACTCTCGGGAAAATATCTTCGCTTGGCTCCTTCCTATGTTCCTTCTAAAAGAAGGAACATAGGAAGGAGCCAAGGGGAGGATGACTAGCTCTCATCTAATTCTGCCTGTCTCACTCGCCCGCTACGATACCCAAAAGATACAATGGCCATTCTTTCCTCCCACCTCTCTCTCTCTCTCTCTCTCTCTCTCTCTCTCTCTCTCTATCTATCTATCTATCTATCTATCTATCTATCTATCTAAATAAATAAATAGATTAGATAAATAAATAATATATATATATATATATATATATATATATATATATATATATATATATATATATCGTGCTTCATTCGTCAACAATTAGTTGCTAAAAATTACTGAGCTACTTTCAGTGATGTAATAGGGGTATTACCAGGGAGACGCAGGTCACGAGCCATCAGCACGGAGAAAGCTTGCAATATTAGCACTGGGAAAGTAAGAGATCGACGTTATAAGTTGGGAAATAGAGCCGTAATGACGGTGAGAACCATGATAGTGTCTGGCATCCGGCCGTGATTGGCAACATTGCCTCTCCCGCGCTCCGCAGGGGAGATACGAGACCCTTCCCCCCCACTCTCCTCTCCTACTCCTCGCCCGGAAACTTCGTACACTAACGTACTTGTTAGTCTTCGTGCCTCCATTGTTTTCTGGTCTGATATCGTTTGATGTGTGTATATCGATCTGAAGAAAGCGTGTGACGGGGTTGATGGAAATGCGATACGTGAGTATATTGTGTGAGAGGAAAGCTACTAGAAATAGAGCGAATTTTTTTTCCAAGGTAATACTAGTGTGTGTGTGTGTGTGTGTGTGTGTGTGTGTAGGGAGGAGGAGTGTTTCCAGATGAGGGTGGATCTGCGGCAGGGGTGTGCGATGTCACCAAGTCTGTTTATTCCAGACATGAATGGGTTAGTGAAGGAGGTGAATGCGACAGCTTCTGTATACCGTGGGAAGAGACAGGTTAGATGGAGTGTGATTTTGAATGGAGAGAACTTGAATGAAGTGGAGTGTTTTAGATTTGAGTGTGGACATGGCAGCGAATGGAAGCTGAAATGAGCCATAGGGTGGGTGAGGGGGCGTAGATCCTGGTCACAGTAAGGAACCTGAGGAAATGTGTAGGAAATGAAATGTTTAAGGACCATATATGTGGAGGAGGGGTGATCAAGTAATGATTGGTTAAGAGAGAGGTGTAAAGAAGAATGCAGTTGAGAGAGCAGAAGAAGGGGTGCAGAAATGATTTTAACATGTGGAGATGATTATTAATGTACACTTGCCGTAAAGTAAGGGGAGCAAGGCAAAGGGGAAACTGAGGAGGAGGTAGAAGGATGGAGAGAAAAAATGCTTTTTATTAGGGACTTAAACATGTAGGAGGTTGCAGGGCGTGCAAGGGATAGAGTGGAATCCATTCCATCCCTGCTACTGAATGTAGCGCAGCTTTAAAGTTTCAAGAGCCTCCTGAGTATGGGGGTCCTCGGGCTGTATAATCAGTATTTTATATATATATATATATATATATATATATATATATATATATATATATATATATATATATATATATAAGGTTGCCGTTTCCCGCATCAACTACATCAGCTACTTAGCGGCAGGAACAAACGAAGATTGCTTCATTCGCTTACATCCTCAACTGAATGGCCACACGTTTATATAAACACGAGAGAGAGAGAATTAAGGTACATACATGTAAACACTCACTTTCGAACAGTTGTGTCAACATTTATACAGATACGCTTGCTAATGAGTCTGCAGGTAAACAAACGCGCGTGCAGAACATGAGAACATAACATTGGTTTACACAGACACACACACACACACACACACACGAATCACCACCTGCCTGCCACACAGAGTTCCGATACAATGCTCCGTGGGAGAGATTCCTTCACGACTTTCACAGTAGTTTGTGATCGTGTGTGAATCGTTACAAGGCAGAGACACGGCGATGCCCATCCCCTGGCTCAGCTGGAGGGAGAATCAGAGAAGCATTTTGGATGGGTGAATTGACAGGCTAAGTAACTCGTCTATAAGCCAAGGGAAGCAGCATTTTCGTGTGAATAATGGTTGTTTGAGTGTAACATATGGGGTCGAATCTCTCGCCTGTTATACGGATCATGTGGTGACAGCTGCTGGATAACCTCTCCATTTTGAATTAAAAAAATATAGAGCGCGAAATTTAGGTGGTTAGCTCTAGGATTCAAAGACATGTTCTTAAGCTTTGGCTTGTTAACGTTTAGAAAACCAGCTACTCAAGCGTGTTTATATGGATGGCAACTCGGAGGTATTATAGGCATCCGGCCATTCAAGGTACTTTCATGCGAGTGGCGGCCATTAAGTTTTTATCCCGCCATTTAGAGGATGTTATCATACATCAGACCATCCAGATGGCGAGTGTTGCCACCAGGAGGGTATTTCAGCGCATCCTTCCGCTCATGTAAGCGTTTGAACATTCTTACAAACAACTGAAATTGTTAAAAAGTTTATTCTAAAGATTTATGTAAGTTTAACAAATCACAGTCATACATAATGGTTACAGTATGAGGGACTTACACGGGATGCAGTGTTTCTCTTCCAAACGTACAATTCATTACTGATATTTTAAGTGTAACTTTTCTAATGATTGAAATTAGTATAATCTAGTAACGTTACAGTAACGAAACAAAGAAATGATGTATGGTATGGATGGTTTACTAGTGAATGTTTCATTTTTTGTTTACGACAACTTCTACTCCAGTTCATAATCTGCTCCTCGTCGACAACTTTGTTTTTGGCGTACGATATTTTCATGTCGACAATTTGTCGTCTGTTTATCATCATTGTGCACAAGATCTTTCGTTTTTCTGCCGTGTGTTTAGCTATGTCTTCAGCGCATGATCTCTGAAGCCCAGCAAAATAACTATTCCAGAAAATATCATTCATCTTTAAATGCGTTAAACTATTATCGTTTGTGATGATAATGACTCAGACTAATGGCCTGGTGGTTTATGATGTACACTATCAAGTCATTTGTCAAATTTTCCAGAAGATGGAACAGAGAAGGGGGCCAAATGAGGATTTCCCTCAAAGGCTCAGTCCTCTGCTCTGAACGCTACCTCGCTAACGCGGGAAATGGCGATTAGTATAAAAAAAATATATATATATATATATATATATATATATATATATATATATATATGTATATATATATATATATATATATATATATATATATATATGTATATATGGTTGAGAGAGCAGAAGAGGGTGTTTTGAAATGGTTTGGGCACATGGAGAGAATGAGTGAGGAAAGATTGACCAAGAGGATATATGTGTCGGAGGTGGAGGGAACGAGGAGAAGAGGGAGACCAAATTGGAGGTGGAAAGATGGAGTGAAAAAGATTTTGTGTGATCGGGGCCTGAACATGCAGGAGGGTGAAAGGAGGGCAAGGAATAGAGTGAATTGGAGCGTTGTGGTATACAGGGGTTGACGTGCTGTCAGTGGATTGAATCAAGGCATGTGAAGCGTCTGGGGTAAACCATGGAAAGCTGTGTAGATATGTATATTTGCGTGTGTGGACGTGTGTATGTACATGTGTATGGGGGGGGGTTGGGCCATTTCTTTCGTCTGTTTCCTTGCGCTACCTCGCAAACGCGGGAGACAGCGACAAAGTATAAAAAAAAAAAAAAAAAAAAAAAAAAAAAAAATATATATATATATATATATATATATATATATATATATATATATATATATATATAAAAACTTTATGACAACGATTCAAATATAGTGCATTAAAATTAATGCGTAAATTTAGATAACATCAGCGACAAACATGAAGAGTTCTTCAGTGTAATTGAGTAAATTTCGCCTTTTTCTTCATCTAATTTTTTCATAATCCACTCCGTTGTGTGCGCTTGCAAAAAAAACTAAAATCATGAGAGAAGTATTCACAGCAGCAAATATCTTCTCATTTTCTGTATTACAATATAAACTTGCGAAGGAAACAGACGCCAGAGGTTAAAGAACTTTGAACATGTGTACTGTAGATCATCTTTGTAGGAGAGACTAGTAACGGGCAGCCTTGAGATGGACTTGTAGACAAGTGTCACACGCTTGAGTCACAGACTCGACCTGACCACACTGTATTTAAGAGCTTGTTGCTCACCCAGCAGACCGTGGAACACACACTGGAATGTGGCCACCATCGCTGGCCTCTCATATTGAATCGTTACACTTGGAGCAGGCATGTGGGGAGGGGAGGTAGAGTTATCGTACCTGAAAAGAATGAAGTACCATACATAGAAAAGTGGAGTTATCGTACATTATAAATAGGAAGTTACCGTGCAAAGAAAATTTAAGTTATCGTATAAACAATATGAAGTACTGTACGTAGAAAAGTGAAGTTATCGTAAATAGAAATCATCAATTCATCGTACATAGAAGAGTAAAGTTATTGAACGTAGAAAATGAGGTTATCGTACGCAGACAAAAGTGAAAGTAACGTACTTAGTAAAAATGAATTGTGACAAATACACTATGATCTCTCAATAATCATTGTCACGTACATGAGGTGATCCTGAACTAAAGTCTTTGTTATTAAAGTATCGTTCGTTAAGCGTCGAATTATTGTGTTCATTAGAATTTGCTATTATCAAATGATGAGCTCAGTATGCACAAACAGTTATGTTGTCTCACAATAAAAGACGGGTTAATCGTGCATGACAGAGTGAATTACCTCGTCAAAGATCAAATTACCATGTGAGAGAGGTTAAATGTAATCGTATACGAGAAGTAAGGTAATCGTGTTCACGCTTTACTGAACACAAAATACGAAGTAATCAGATGGAAACTATTAACTCATCGATCAGCTGTTGATTAAGATTATAGAACGAACAGTTATCGTACGCACTGGATGCGAGTTATTAGAGATATCGTACGGCGCTGCTTGGAAATATCAAAGTTTTATCAGTTAACTTGCGGTTCCCATGGTCGGGGTACAGGGGGTAGAACACGTATGGCCTGGGATTTCATGGGATGAAGGTTCTCTCCTGGGATGGTGGAGTCCAGCTGTACCTTGCGTAAACAAGCGTCGCCTTTTGAAGCGCAGTGGCGTTTTCAAACTAATAATTTTGATATGATTCAAGATGATCATTTTTTTTCTTTCTTTTATGTTGTAAGAGCCAGAAAGACTTCCTCCTTAGGATACTCGGCGATGAAATTAGAGGAAAACATTTTTTCACTAGTGCTTTCCCGTAGTATTTCCATGGAAGTACATTTTCTGTATATTACAAGTTGTTCCTTTATAGTTGTCTTACTCTCGGCTGATATACCGGAAGGAATGGTTGGTTGGGAGGCGCCGTCTGCTTTACCAAAGTCCTGCATCCACCTGTAGTGGTGGGTTGTAAGGAGCCTTGAACTTTAATGTCCTGTCCCCTTTTAAATGGGTGGGTTAGGAGGAGCCTTATACTTTAATGTCCTGTCTCCATTTATAGTGGTGGGTTGTAAGGAGCTTTGTACTTTAATATCCTGTCTTCATTTATATTGCTGGAATGGGAGCAGCATTCTACTTTTAATGTCCTGTCTTCAGTTATATTGGTGAGATGGGAGGAGCCTTCTACTTTAATGTCCTGTCTCCATTTATAGTAGTGGGTTGGGAGGAGCCATCTACTTTAATGTCCTGTCTCCGTTTATAGTGTTGGGTGGAGCCATCTGCTTTAATGTCCTGTTTCCACCTGTAGTGGTGGATAGGGAGTAGCTTTCTGCTTAATATTGTCTCCATCTTTAGTGGTAGGTGGGCAGGAGCCTTCAACTTTAATGTCCTCTCTCCATCTGTAGTGGTGGTTGGTGATCAGCCTTCGGCTTTACTGTCCTGTCTCCATCTATAATGGTGGATGGAGAGGAGCCTTCGCCTTCACTGTCATGTCTCCATCTCTATATGGGTTCGGAACACAGAACACTTTAATCGTCCTTCTGTAGATAATCTCGTCATGAACCATCAGGAATTTTCTTCTGCCTCCTCCACCTGGGATCTCATAAGACACCTGTGTGAAACATACATTTGTTGTCGGGTGTCGCTTGGCGTCAACATTACCACAGCTCTTGCTCTTCCTTCCGTTTCTCGCGCCTTGACACACACATCGACAGCCTTACCAGGTGTCTCGCGCAGTCTTGCCTCTCCCCTAGGCAGCAAGTCTGATTTACAGTGATCTTCCCAAGATGATATAGCCTCAGTGTCAGCTGGAGGTCAGCAACATCCGGGCTCTCTCCTCCCTGACCCTGATGGTACGTATAGTACAACTATCTGTGTCAGGATGGATCCGAGACTGAACTAGGTTGTGTTATATACATGAGTTCAGTTTCCCTCCCCTCTCTGTGACACACCCACTCCACCTGGACGACCTCTGGCCTCAGGTTCATCGAGTACAACACTGAAGGTTCGTCCGGGAACTGTGTCACCGAGACTCTGCACAACGTTCCTCTTTGTTGGACTTGTTATGGTGCCGCATCTGCTAAAATACTGGAGAAGTTTGAAGGAGTGAGGCAGCCGCCCCTGGGGTTGAGGCAGCCGCCCCTGGGGTTGAGGCAGCCGCCCCTGGGGTTGAGGTAGCCGCCCCCCGGGGTTGAGGCAACAGGCTCGACTGAGTAAAGAAACTCTGGTCTCCAGCTGCCAACACATGTACATACCTCGTGCTAATGTTTTATGTACTAAGAATCCATCTTCACTTCCCCGGAGAGTAGAACATTTAAGTTGTGCGAGGCAGAGGTGGCACAGAGGTGAGGGGCGACACAGCCTGAGTGTCTGTGTGTACTTCCCACAGCAGTCATGGCTGCAGCACAGGCCGCCACACAGCCTTGGTGGAAGGTTGTAAAGAACGGGTGACCATCATGTCCCTCAGGCTTTCCCTGTGTGGCCTGGGACGTAGTTGTTGAGGCAGCCGCCCCTGGGGTTGAGGCAGCCGCCCCTGGGGTTGAGGTAGCCGCCCCCCGGGGTTGAGGCAACAGGCTCGACTGAGTAAAGAAACTCTGGTCTCCAGCTGCCAACACATGTACATACCTCGTGCTAATGTTTTATGTACTAAGAATCCATCTTCACTTCCCCGGAGAGTAGAACATTTAAGTTGTGCGAGGCAGAGGTGGCACAGAGGTGAGGGGCGACACAGCCTGAGTGTCTGTGTGTACTTCCCACAGCAGTCATGGCTGCAGCACAGGCCGCCACACAGCCTTGGTGGAAGGTTGTAAAGAACGGGTGACCATCATGTCCCTCAGGCTTTCCCTGTGTGGCCTGGGACGTAGAATGTGAGGGACCTACCACCACCACCACCACCACCTGTTGCTGTTGCCTCCGCAACACAGCTGCAGTCAGCAGGTCGATACTCTCCCGAGCAGCGAGGGGTTGAGGGAAAGTATTGCCACTCTGCGTGTAACACGTCAGGTGGGGCGGACGACACCCGGAGAAAATGGCAACTCCAGAGTTATCACAATAACAATTATACGAGAAATAGTTGAAAATTCCTGTCATCGTTGTGTGGGGTCAGCGTAAGCAAGTGTATCGCCAAGAATATAACATGATGATTTGAAGTTTGACAGCAAGAGGTGACCTGCTTACTGTCCGGGTTAATGGGTGTGCGCCAGGCCCGCTGGGGAGATGGGTGTGGACCAGACCCGCTAGAGATGGGGGGGGGGGTGCACCAGACCCGCCGGGAAGAACCCATTTGTAGCCACACATGAGGGCGACATCGTCGTGCCCGGGTTAGCCACAGACGACGACGACATGAAGGACAAGTCATGTCTACGTTGGCCATCTCTTCCAGGAGCGTCCCCCCCTCCTTCCGGCAGCGGTGTCGGCCACAGGACAGAAACCCACCACACGTGTGGTACTTCCGGGTACGATGCAGGTGCCGCTCCTGCCGTATGTACGCAGGGTCGCCGCCTTCCGCCTGTACGCTCGCCCAGCCCGGACGAGCGGTACCAATTTCAACCCACGTACAGACGACCAGCCTCTTGTCGTGCGTACAGCTATCGTCTCTCTCCCCATCAGTGTCATGCACTAGCCAGTACCTACTGCCCTGACCGCGTGGTTCACCAGGCCAGCCTGGTTGAGCAAGTGACGGTAATAACAGTCAGTGAAGGATCATATGGCCGCACCCAAACCACGGCCCCACCTGCTATCGTGTTACAGGACCAGTGTGGTGTGACCTCACACCAAGTAATGCCACTCGTGTTTGGTACTGTGTGCTCCAGTCTTGTGTTGGTCGTGTCCGGTGATGACTGGTCGTGGTCATGTTTGGTACTGTCTGTCTGGTCGGGTTTGGTCGTGGTCATTATGTGTCTGGTGGTGACTCCTGGGTAGTGTCTGGTCTAGCGGTGTGTGGTCGTGCCTGGATGGGTTTGGGTGGTCGTAATACTCTGGGTGGGTGTGGTCGTGGCTCGTCTCTGGTAGAATCTGTGTCTGGTGGTGTCTGTGTCTGGTAGTGTCTGTTGTGTCTGGTAGTCTGTGTCTGTTGTGTCCGATAGTGTCTGGTAGTGTCTGGTATTGATTGTGTGTTTTGTCTGGTAGTGTCTGTGTATATCTGGCGGTATTTTGTGTGTCTGTGTGTTTGGTAGTGTGTGTCTGGAAACGTCTGTTTTGCGTCTGGTAATCGTCTTCAGTTCTCTGTTTGGTCGTCAATATAGCCGTTCCAGGCTGTGGAAGGTCGTTCTTTGTTGGTCGTGTTGTCGTTGTACCACTGGCACAATTTACCAGTAACCCCCCCAAAAAAAAAAGAAAAACATCTCAAACTGTCACCTAAACTGCCGAAAAAAAGAAAGAAAACGAGACGTACCGGTACAGAAGGGAGGGAAAAAAAAATAGAAAACGCGACATGCGGAGAGGCAGGTTCCAGGTTAGCCAGAACAACTGGGTTGAGGGAGGGAGGGAGTGTGGCCGGCGGCCGCTCTTTCCTGCGTCTAACTGACCTGCTTTTCCGGTCCATATAACTGTGTTGGGAGGTCTGGCTGATCCTGCCCGCGCACTGTAGAGGCTTAGGTTGTTGCTGTAAGTCCTTTACTGACGCTTGCGTTGCCAGTGGAAACCTAATTTGAAGTATTATCAGTTATGTCATTGATACATGTTACGGGGTTGTGTTGTTAGCATGACACACACACACACACACACACACACACACACACACACCAGTACATACCCTGGTCGGCCACCTGTACAGGTCAGCCTCCGTGATGTAGTAGTTAGCGTTACTGACCATGAGTCAGCACAGGCCCGCTCGGGATCGGGCCCGCGTGGGTTGGAATCCTGGGTGCGACAGTCGGCCCACACCTCACCCAGGTGTTCATCCTCCCCTTGAGTTTGGTCTGTAAATGGACACCTGTAAAGACGTTGTACTTATAGGCAAGGTAAGAACCGGGGCAACACGAGTGTACAACTCTCTCCCCGAAACACACACACACACACACACACACACACTTAAACTGAATAATATGTTTATGAACGTGGACAGATTACAGAAGTTTAAATGGTTGTGTGTTAATGGAGAATATTAAAGAGATGGTGCGCCATGAGTTTAAAACTCCTTATCCGTAGACAGTTAGACACACACACACACACACTTGCAAACTTTCATATCGTATATCATGCCAAAACTAGAATATGCTTTTGTTGTTTTTCCCAAAACTGATAGAGAAGGTCCAGAGGAGGGCAAGAAAGATGATTGAAAGGATAAGGGAACTAAAAAAAATAACGATCATAGAGGCAACAAAATTTTCCACAATGAAATAATGAAAAAAATAGGTGTGACCGGATCATATCATTCAAAGTTTTAAACCAGTTTCATAATGCCAAGAGTTATTAGTCCTTAGGAAGATACACAGATAGGAAGAGGATCTAACGAATAACGAGGGAAGAATCTACGTAATAAAGAAGTAAATACCTAGTATATGTGGTGGATGAATTGAATAATGCGAGCAGTGAAACTGGATGCAGACAGCTCACGAAAGCTCCACAGGATGAAAGATGAAGTTCAAGATAATGGGGCCGGACGACTGTAGGACTCCCTCCCCGTACTGTACAAAAAGGTAACTACATGAATACTTATGCACAGGGAGCCTCGGTGGTGGTGTGACTATCAGTGCTGACTACTAATCCACTACTGGCCTTGGTTCGATCACCGGCGTGTGCAGACGGCATACAGTTCAACTAACTGTTCGTCCTTACCCCCAGGTGGCAGACAGATGTATTCCTTCAGCTGAAATGAAACACCACAGCTGTGGCAGACCTAGTCAGTCAACAGCTTGTAAGTCCACTCGAGTTAACCCAGGGGTGTGGCCATGTGTAGGGAGAACATGACCCTTACTGAGAAGCATGACAAAGCTGATGCTTTAGCTAAACTTGCACTTGATAAGGATGTTGAAAACAATTGGGTTGTTTATCAGAAGCCTTAAGATTGTAATTAATAAGGAACTAACAAATCTCTGTGAAACAAGTAAACGTGTTCAGATATGGTCAAGTAGAAACCTTTTTCCATCGCAATAAAATGTATCGAGTAAAAACATGTATATGGAGAGAGTAACACAATCATCATATTACAAGATGAAATTTAGTGGACTATGGCTAGGCTATAGGTACTCTGTAGCTAGGCTATAGGCAGTGTTGTAGCTAGGCTATCGGTACTACTGTAAAGTTAGTAACCAAACATATGGACACAAACTAGGACGCTATATAACTTAGAATGTGGAAAACTATAGCGTTTTAGGAACAGGTCTAAACAAACCCTGCAAGAAATGTTATAACACCTTATTGTTTATAACAAGAGAGCTGAAATTTTGTTTGTATCCTATTTTTCAATTTAGTCGGTAAAACTTACCATATAAAACTATGTAATGTATGTAAGGAAATACGAATTGTCACATCTTATGTAATGTCAACACACTGGGGTCTGACTGAGACCCTTTGTGACCCCTGTAACCCTTTTGCGCTACCGCTCACATGAAAAGCATGGGATGCACAATACACTTTGCTGGGGACACCAGCAGAAATTCTGAATGTGACGGGTTGCTAAGCCTAGCGCAGGTTGGTACTTAACGTAAGTTTACATACAACCACAGATGAATTACCTCAAGTGTAAATAAGTATAGTATGTTACAAGTACAACCAAGCAAGCGAAGGAACAATGAACCAGCGCTGAGGTTCGTGAAAATTTCTAGATTTTTAATGTCGGGAAAGATGTTATGATGTAGACCCATTGAGTGAAACACTCCCGTATGCAGAATCGTGACACACACACACACACACACACACACACACACACACACACACACAAACAAACACACGAGCTTCCGTAATGTAATGCTTAACGTTAAAATCCACCAACAATTCTCACATGCTTCGGTTCGAATCGCAGACATGGCAGCGGGCTCACAGCCAACCCTTCGAATCTGGCAGATGAATGGGTTCTTGACTCAATAAACTGGGTTGTGAATGTGTATATATACATTAGGGTAAGATACTATAAAAAAAAAAAACACTAAGAGATAGGGCGCAATAAGGGTACATCTTTTTCTTGTAATACTCAAACATTACTAACGCACGCGGTGTCTGTGTCGTAATCAAACGTTAAGCTCGTACCCAATACAGAGTTAGTCAGGCCCTTTACGCAGTATATGCTGGCCCAGAAAACCACCAACCGAGCATAACTAATAGCCATCGCTAAGGTCAGCGGGAAAGGCTGGATGAATGTAGCAGCGGTGGCGGGGAAGGAGGGAGGGTAGCGAGGGGCCGCCGGGTCAAGAACATTGTGGCCGCCACGGCTGCCGTCACCACCTTAATACAACCGGTCACGCTTCACTCTCAGCATAACTTGAGACGGGAGTGTTCCTGGCGCGTGTAAGGGGCTTTACAGTTAGTTGTATGCCTCATTATATATATATATATATATATATATATATATATATATATATATATATATATATATATATATATATATATATATATATATATATATATAATAGTCACCATGGTGATCAATAAGAAATATTGATCTTTTCTGTTTCATTCAGGGTTTTCTTTAATGTATTATAAACGGAGAAAAGGGAGGTCAAACTCATTATTTACATTTTCAATTCGATTTCATTTTGAGAAAAAGTATCTAACTACTTAATTAGTTCCCGGACTTTGAAGTGTTTCTACACATTGAATTTTCTCAAATTTCGGATATCTATACCACGTTATGATAGGGATAGTATAAATATTTCATAGACCAGTAGTGTAAGGGTTGAGGATACTACATAAGCGTTGCGGAGATCCTTCCCGAGTTGGTTGCCCGGATGGGTTTAGCACCATCAAAAGCCACCAACGGTAAAATCAGCGCCTTCTACTGGTGTTAACGATGGTTGTACGACCACATATAGTCTTACTATGTATACATTACATGGCGAGAACACATCACAATACGGACATCTTTACGAGCAACCTTGAGACGACAGTTATTGCCTTCAGGTTAATTACTTAGTACCTGGAAGTGACGTTCGGCGCGCGTGTTAAAATGTCTATAATCTGTTGATGTGGGGGTCCCCTGTCTCCTTCCGTCGTCAGGGAGCTGCCTCAAGGTCACTCAGTCCCTGTAAGAGTATGTAATTCATAGTAAGAGAAGAACGTTGAGTCGACAAGGAACGTGTTGCAGAATGTATGGGATGAAGCACATTTAGTGCATGTTACACTAACCAGACCGACACGTAAACGTGGTCTGTAATATTTCTTTTTAATAAAATGTTCATTGTATATTTATTGTCTGTAGGTTTGATATCTCCCGGTGCCTTTAAGTTATCAGCGAGTTTTGGAACATTGTATCCGGGATCCAGGAAGAGGTTGGGCAGCCGAGGACAAAATATGGCGGTGGGTTTGCACATGACGCACCTCACGTACGGCGAGGTCATAAAGGGTTTTGTTTTTTCTCCTCTTACTACCACACGTTGCCTTGTATGATGAGCTGTTGTCTACTGTAGGATCACGGTAAAACATTGGTTCAAGGCCGACGGCCACCGTATCTGGCATCACTATGGTTGTACCACCTGGAGGTGTCCTGCACCTCACCGTATTGTGGATGGGATCCATTTTCTTTTCAGATAAACTTTTGAAATTTGAATCTTGCAGTCTTCATGAACTACCTGTTCTACGAACCCTCCAGAACTCTTAGGCTAATGCCAAAGCATCGTCAAAAACGTCTTTAACAAAATATTCGTATCCGAAAAATACATTATTGTTCATCCGCGCCAAAAATGAAATAACCAATGTGTCCACAGAGTCGAACTTTTAGGAAATGAATAATACGTAAGTCTGTTGTGCCATGACACTGGACTTCAGGAGACTTGAGTGCACTTTACCAAGTCATTACGAGGTGTACCCATCGCCACGTGCAACCATGGGAGTTGGCTGACTCTTCTGGGTGATTCCCGTCACTTCTGGCCGGTTGGAGAAGTTATCTCATGCGGAAAATGAACTTGTATGACTCTCCCACACACTCTCAGAAGCGCCTGCGTTAAAAACTGGTATTAGTGTGTGATATTAGAAATTAATGGTTGACACTTGTCTCCATAGAAAATGGTCATGATACGCCATCCAAGGTGTTATTATCTACCAAGGAGTTTGTATGTTTACATGCTTCTCTGACGTGTGTGTGTGTGTGTGTGTGTTCGTGAGTGCGGGAGGAAGGCGGAGTAACGGTGCCGGCGGACGGAGGACCGCCATGGTCTCTGTGAACAAATATATGTGTGTTCACATACGAAATCCTGCATCAAGCATCACAAATGTATATGATATACATAGCGTTATTCACGGACAGGAATACGTAAGGCTGTATTTGCATTCGTGTCTATAACCTTTGTACTCACGAGCGCAACCCTGTATCAGCATGCCCATCGCTGTATGAGTCCTCATCACTTTTTAAGTCTGCATCCGGCCGTACCACCCAGTAATTAATCATTTGTATAACTGCGTATCCGCGCATGCATCCTGGACTCCGCAGACCTGCCGCTCCCTGCTCGTGTCCTGGTCAGCAGGCCTGCCGCTCCCTGCTCGTGTCCTGGTCAGCAGGTCTGCCGCTCCCTGCTCGTGTCCCGGTCAGCAGGCCTGCCGCTCCCTGCTCGTGTCCCGGTCAGCAGGCCTGCCGCTCCCTGCTCGTGTCCCGGTCAGCAGGCCTGCCGCTCCCTGCTCGTGTCCCAGTCAGCAGGCCTGCCGCTCCCTGCTCGTGTCCTGGTCAGCAGGCCTGCCGCTCCCTGCTCGTGTCCCAGTCAGCAGGCCTGCCGCTCCCTGCTCGTGTCCCGGTCAGCAGGCCTGCCGCTCCCTGCTCGTGTCCCAGTCAGCAGGCCTGCCGCTCCCTGCTCGTGTCCCGGTCAGCAGGCCTGCCGCTCCCTGCTCGTGTCCCAGTCAGCAGGCCTGCCGCTCCCTGCTCGTGTCCCGGTCAGCAGGCCTGCCGCTCCCTGCTCGTGTCCCAGTCAGCAGGCCTGCCGCTCCCTGCTCGTGTCCCAGTCAGCAGGCCTGCCGAACCCTGCTCGTGTCCTGGTCAGCAGGCCTGCCGCTCCCTGCTCGTGTCCTGGTCAGCAGGCCTGCCGCTCCCTGCTCGTGTCATGGGGCAGGCGGGAGTGGAGGCTTGACCTGGCCTTCACACTGATGACGTCAACCTTTCTTACCATCACCCCACCTTCACCACTGCCTCACCACCACTCGACCTACCACTGGCCTCCTGTACTACCACCGCAGCATTGCGCCTCATACTGATACTACTCCCACCATTATATAACATCACTCCCAAAACTAAAGCTCCCTTTCGACTACCATCACTCCTCCCAGTATCCCACCAACACTACTGTTACCTTCACTCATCATAACACCCACAGCTACCTCATCGCCAAGGTCAGCCTCCTTAACGTCTCACTAGCAGTTATGTTGTATCCATGCCATTACTCCTTCACGTACCTTCCCACACTAGACTCCCTCGCGCTATACATCCATCAAAAACCATCTCGTGTATAGCCTTGAACATTACCATTTAGAGGTTGGATTATGGCCATGACTTTCACCGCAAACCATAAGGCTATCGTAATGCCTCTGATGAGTGTGATGGCGTCTTTCAAAAATCACCCTGGGCAAAGTAATGACGTGGGTGAGTTCTCACAGGCCATACTGTAAATAAAAGCCATCCTTCAGCAGATTACTCCGCGTTATCAACATTCCGGGGAGCGTCATGTGGATGGCATATGTTGCCATTATTTGTTTCCCGGAAATTGAGAAAAATAGATTATACTGCACAACTACTTGTTTATAAAAGGTTCAGGGGTTCTTTCATTAGTCTACATTAAGAGATTCGTTGTTTTCAGAGCAGTTGATATATAAACTGAAAGAAAAAATCATACTAAAAGCGTCACGGTGGGAAAATTCAGCTTGCGACATCTGTTCGAGAGGCGGGGCTGGGCCATCCGTCGTGCACCTAGTGAGTAGCATTTCCTATAGTCCACACTGACTCTTCTGTATTGACCTGTTGTACGGTATACCGTTCCCCTTCAGTGAGCTGGGATGACAGTAGTGCTGGAACGTTCCTTGGGAAGTAATTGTTTCGGTAAAAGAGAGATGTTTGCATCAGTGGAGAACTTGATATCAATTGCGCGGTAACTTAGGGCTTTCATTGTTTATATTGGTTGATACTATCTTCTGGCCCTATATCTTGCCGTACTTTAAGAAATATTGTATAATACGGACGAGTTCATGAAGTAATTGTGAATACGTGAGTACAATAATCAGAAAGCAAAGTGATAAATAACAAAACTATACAAGGCTAGGTGGGGTATGGTCATACCCGAGTTATAGGCTGCGTTAAACGGGAACATTTTAACGCGAAGAGGTTTCATATATCTCTATGGCTGGTTGAGAGGATTAACAATATATATATATATATATATATATATATATATATATATATATATATATATATATATATATATATATTCGTATTTCCGCGTTAGCGAGGTAGAGCTAAGAACAGAGAACTGAGTCTTAAGGGAATATCCTCACTTGGCCCCCTTCTCTGTTCCTTCTTTTGGAAAATTATAAACGAAAGGGGAGGATTTCTAGCCCCCCGCTCCTTCCCCTTGTAGTTGCCTTCTACGACATGCAGGGAATACGTGGGAAGTACTGTTTATCTCCTATCCCCATTATATACCGTTTATCGACCAGCTGGAGAAGGGAAGATGAACAGCTGGGTTGAATGTTTGTCTGTTGCCTCGCACAAATTTCAAATCAAAGTCCGTTGTAAGACTGGTGGGTCGCAGAGCTAACCAATATACTATGGAGGTTTTGAGAGAGAGAGAGAGAGAGAGAGAGAGAGAGAGAGAGAGAGAGAGAGAGAGAGAGAGAGAGAGAGAGAGAGAGAATTGATATACCAAGGATCCTCGTACAGCTAAAGGCACCACCCTCCCCACTCCCAGTTCATAACACTCGCAATTCATCCCAAACTTTACTGAAGACTCGCCTACCGCTCGCTGCTCATCACCACCACCCTCGTTCAAGGACTGATAGATACCATTAAGGGTCAGTGAGCCTGTGACCCAGCCTCGTACAAGGGTGGCAGCTTCAGCCTTGCAATGTTGTGTGATTATTATCCGCCATGAAAGATTTTGTGAGTCTCCGTAAACTCGTACGACGGAAGCGACACCCGTCTGGCTATCAGCACCCCACCATACCAGCAGTTCCATTGTGCTACAGGCGAACTATTCCTGGGTTATTTCACTCCGCTACATTCACCGTAGCTTGTGAAGGTCAGCCTGAGACGGCCGGGGCCTTGTGTATACCGGTGGTGGGGTGGGGTGGCCCGTAGCTGTGGGGTAAGGTTGGGTGGACTGGTTTGTTAAGATCAACTGGGGGGGCTGTGGAGGGAGAGTGAGGGGGGAGACCAGCTGGGAAAGGGTGCAGACGAGGGGAGGGGGTGGGGGTATAGCAGCTCCCACGCGACATTTTAAGCATCTATTTCACCATCTGAGGACCAAGAGGGTGGGGTAACTTTCATGGGGTGAGTATGGGGTAGTAGTTCCCTGGGGAAGGGGTAGTCTCCTGGGGTAGTGGTAGTCTTCTGGGACTCGGGTAGCTCCTTGAGGAGAACTATTTTTTTTTTTTTACGAGAGGTGAAGCAATTCATTTTACATTTTACACAAAACACACATCCACTTAGGAGAACCCACAATACTATAGGTGCACACGGGCCGACCTGTGCCAGAAATGGCATCCCGAGCCCACATACCCGACCTATACCAGTGATGACACGGCGAGCATACAGACTCCACCTGTACCAGTAACGGTACCCCAGAGAAGGACTGTTACTGACAAGAGCTCGTGCCAAGCTTTCGTCTTGACGAGTCATTACATACACACACACTGGAGGAAGGTTGTCTACCGTGGGCAAGAGTCCCCTGGCCAAGGTAGGTGATGGCTTACGGTGTTGGATATCTTCCAACTTTCCCGGAGGGAAGTACAGGTGTTGGGGTAGAGCGGCTGGGTGCTGCTACACTCTGAGCACACCATGAGGCGTGGGGAAGATCTGGGCGCTCAACCAACAAAGCTGACAGGAATTACTGACGAACATTCTCTTCAGACTTTCCTTAGGTAATTACTGTCTCTTATATAGTGGTCTCTGTCTCCGCCAAACGCATAGCAGAGGTTATTGTTGCCGGAATGGAAGCATTGATCCCCTCTTCCTCCAAGACGACCATTTCTTCCATTCCTTGGTTCAACCGTTCCTGTTCCGAGGTCATTCAGACAAGGGATCAGGCACAACCGACTTGGAAAAATTCTCCTTCCTCTGGATCCCATTTAGCTTTTATCACTTCCCATAATCATTACAAGCACGTTATCCGTGAAGTGAAGCGTTCCTTTATGTAAAGGAAGTGTGATAACCTCTCTCCGTCATCCACTGGCCTTTAGCTAAGGGCGTCTCTGACAACTATCGTTCTATCTTTCCTTCTCTTTTCCGTTCTGACGGTACTATAGCTGTCTCTCCCGTACTCAACGCAACTCTTTGGTTCCCGTTTCTCCTCTAACTCCACCTTGGATCACTCTTAACATTCCTTCACCCCCCTGATGCTCCTCTTACTAATCCTATGCCTCTGCATGTAATCTCTCTTCGGACTGTCCGTAAAGCGCTTCTCTCTGTAGATAGAAACAAGGCTTATGGGCCTGATGGCATCCATCTCCGTGTATTGTAGGAGTGTACCTCTGAACTTGCACCTGTGCTTGCTCGTCTGTTCCATTTCCTTTTAAAAGCCAAAACATTTCATTCTCGGAAGCATGCATTGAAACATCCCATCCTTAATAGGATGACCGTTCTGACCCATCCAACTATCGTCCTGTTGCTTTGACATCTACCTTTCCGAAAGTCTTTGAATCCTTCCTCAACTCTCATATTCCCAGATATCTCGAATTTCCTAGTCTTCTCCCTGATTACTAGTGTGGCTTACGTAAGGCGAGATCTTACTAATGTTTGATCATCATCCCTGAAAGGTTTGGGGGAATCCTATGTAGTTGTCCTTGATGTATCCAATGCTTTTGACAGGGTTTGGCATGGGGTCTCATCTCAAAACTCCCGTTTCAGCTTCCCTCCCTCACTTGGGTCCCTCATATTCAGCTTCTTCTGTGGCCGACCTGTCCCCGTGGTTGTTGAATCAGCCCCTCCCCTTCTCTCCATCAAAAGCGGTGTCCCTCAAGGTTCTGTCATGCCACCTACATTTTTTTCCCCTGTTAGCAACCGTTTTCTTTCATCTACAAATAACAAAATGCACTCATACGCCGACAACTCAACATCGCATTCCTCCACATCCTTCAAATCTGCTCCTTCACTCACTGGATCTGCAGCTCGTCTCAACACAACTTCTTCAAGAAATTCAGACTTAGACAGGTTAGCTTAGTGGAGTAGACGATATCTGGTTGAATTCAGTGCCTCTAAGACCAACTTTCTGCCCATCCTTCTATCGAAAATTGCTCAACTTTCTCCATCGACGGTTCTGTAATAACACTTCTTTACTAAGTAGCTATAATTGATGTGAGTGTAACTCTGTTTTGGAAACCCCACATAGCGGAAATAGCTAAGTCTGTCTCTAAGTCGCGTTTAGACGTCATTTTTTTTTTTTTCTTCTTATTTCAGAGAGTTGCTCCGTTTATACAGATGATTGATCCGTCATTTTATGAAGTACTGCACTCACATCTGGGGTGGTTCAAGCTCTGCATCCTTGCTTGACAGAGTTGAGTTGAAAGCGGTGCGACTTATATACTCTCCCAAGCTAACTTCAAAACTTGACCCGTTGCCCAACGCCGCAATGTTGGTATCACTTTGTTTTTCGTTCCCGTGAGCTGGTAGCTGTTTCTGTGCCCACACCACTAGCTAGACAACGCAGTACTCGGCTAGCTGCTGCGTCACATAATTACTGTGTGGCCGTTGGCAACAAAAGGGTGGACGTTTTGATAACTGTTTCTTTCCCTACACCTCGAAGCTTTGGAACTCTCTACTCTCTCGCCTGTTTCCCAACAACTATGACCTAGCACATTTTAATTGATGGGTTTTTCACTTCCTCCAAAATTTGTATTTTCCTTGGTCTCCTTTTTTGCCCTTTCATTAGCCTCTCTATATTTTAGGTAAGGCCCAGCCTTGATATGGGCTTTTGGCCTTGACTGGACCCTCCAACGAGAAAAAAAAAAAAAGTTATATGGAACTCGGAGAGAAATTCCTGCAGTGGTGTGGTGGCCGTTTAGAGCTGATTGGATGGAGGGTCCGACAGGTGGCTGTGCTCTGTGAGAAAAATGGTATTTAGCTACTTCTCACGTATGGGAACCCAGCGGGGACTCTCGTGCGAACAGCCACCGGGGACTCGCGCACGGGAAGCCCCGGGGACTCGTACACGAGCAACCAGCGGGGGGGACTTGCGTATGGGAAGACTGCGGAGACTCGCATACGGAAGGCCAGCGGGGACTCGCGAATGCGTAGCTAGCGGGGGACTGTGTGCGGGCTGCCAGCAGGGACTGTGAGACACGCCTCAGGAACTACCATCACGTCCATGACACGGAAGTCATGGTAAACACGGACGCCACATGAGTGAGTGACGTCTTATTTTGAAACTGTAGCGGAACAGAGCAATGAGATACAGCCAGGCACGTGGCCACATCAACCTTTTTGAGCACGTCGGTACGATCATGAAACGACGGTACGATCGTTGAGCACGACGGTACGATCGTTTAGCACGATGGTACGATCGTTGAGCACGATGGTACGATCAATGAACGCGATGGTACGATCGTTGAACGCGATGGTACGATCGTTGAGCACGATGGTACGATCGTTGAGCACGCCGGTACGATCGTTGAGCACGACGGTACGATCTTGAAACAGGACGGAACGATCCGTGAACACGGCGTCATGAGCAGTGAGTACTACGTCATGTTGCTTGAGCACAGAGACGTGACCCTTGAGCCCAACAACCCCTGGGTATAATACCGTTAGCCTTAACCTTACCTTCAAGGGTCAGGTAAAAGGGCTGGGCATCACATCCTTACCTGCGAAAGTCTAGTCTTTGAACCCATGTTGGTATTATAGTAAATAATTCAAGACTTATCAATAGTATAGATTATTTCATCTTAGGTATTTGAGTGTTATTCGTAAGTGCACTTTTTATGATGATTTTTCTGCTATTATTATTATTATTATTATTATTATTATTATTATCATTATTATTATTATCATTATCTATCCCTGGGGATAAGGGAGAAAGAATACTTCCCACGTATTCCCTGCGTGTCGTAGAAGGCGACTAAAAGGGGAGGGAGCGGGGGCTGGAAATCCTCCCCTCTCGTTTTTTTTTTTTTTTTCCCCACAAAAATGAACAGATAAAGGGGGCCAGGTGAGGATATTCCCTCAAAGGCCCTGTCCTCTGTTCTTAACGTTACCTCGCTAACGCGGGAAATGGCGAATAGTTTGAAAGATTATTATTATTATCATTGTTATTATTGTTATTATGGTTGTGTTATCAGAAGCGCCGTGTTATGATGTATGTTTGGTTGGCAACATTGGCCAGCTGATGGGATGTCAACAAACATCAGCTGATGCGAGTTTTGTTTTCTCTTCCACAGGTGAGTGTGTTATGGCGGCGGCCAGAGCTGCTGGATGGTGTCGTGGCTGCCAGTGATAAGTATATACATAGAGGGAAGGAGGGGTATGAGTTGGTCCTGGAGGGAGGTAGAGATCCTTTGTCCTAGATCACGGGTTCTTAACCTTTTTCCGTGTAGTATATGGACCACTTTGAGACACCCACTGTGTGTGTGTGGAGCACTTTCACCATATATCTAATATTTTATTGGATCTGAAATCACAGTGAGGAATTAATGATACCATACTAATCCCTACAAGAGACAGTACTGACGGTAAGATTTAATCGAGAACCCTTTACATATATATATATATATATATATATATATATATATATATATATATATATATATATATATATATATATATATGATATTTTTTTCATTATACTTTGTCGCTGTCTTCCGCATTAGCAAGGTAGAGCAAGGAAACTAGACGAAACAATGGCCTAACCCACCCCCATACACATGTGTAAACATACACGCCCACACACGCAAATACACACACACACACACACGTATATATATGTGTGTGTGTGTGTTACCGGACTCCGCCTGCTTGAAGTTACAGCGCAAGCGAGGAGTCACTATGGCGAGACTGTAACGTCGTCAATTGACGGAACAATAGGACAGTCCCGTCAAATTACTTCTCACTTGAAAGGAGTCCATCCCGTCCCTGCTACTGAATGTAGCGCAGCTTTGGGGTCGTAGGAGCCCTGTGGGAATTCTGGGGTTGCATGATGATGATGATATATGATGGAGGAATATATAGTTGTCCATAAGTTATGGTTTCTTGAGCGTAACCCGAGGGTTGGCAGCTAACCCCTGACCTGGTCGGGTGATAATTTCTCGCTAACTGAGACCCTGAGGACGACTGTGGGATCCTCGTGCAAGACGACCTCTCCTGTGACGTGACTCGTGAGGGTCAGGTCAGAGACGAGGCCATCCTGGCCGCGGGTACAACTCCCTTTGTGTGATGACGCACGTCACCTGGTTTGGCTCTGTTGTGGACATTGATTCTAGTACCGTACCACTGTGCCGGTCTGGTGTACCATCCCTGGTAGTGTACCAGCATGGTGCACTATCCCTGGTAGTGTACCAGCATGATGTATCATCCCTGGTAGTGTACCAGTGACTGTGCCAGTATGGTCTACCATCCCTGGTAGTGTACTAGTAACTGCACCAGTGTGGTGTACCATCCCTGGTAGCACACTACTGACTGTGCCAATGTGGTGCACCATCCCGGATAGCGTATCGCTGCCTGTGCCAGTGTGATGTACCATACCTGGTATCGTACCATGACTGTACCATGTGGTAAGATGCAGCACCTCCATTTGCTGTGGACGTTTACCTATACGATTATCTCTTAGAACCTTCATTGTAGATCAAGACGGTGTTTTATGGTCTTGACGGCGGGTCATTCACCCTCCTGACAGGCAAGGAACCCGGGTCCTTGACAAGGCACTCAGGCACTGACCACACCGTAAGTCTAAGCACCAGCCCCGGGGCCTCACGACGCTGTAAACAAAGGAAAAGTGTGATTTATATTCTCTAGCAGCTGGTTTACACAGCTCTCCCTTCTGCACATTTCTCTCGTGTCTGTTTCTCTGAATATTCACGTATTTTCCTAACATTTATCCATGCGTCTATCTCATTATTGTGGTCTTTATAATGACACGTTTTGCCCCAGTTCGCCAGACACTGTCGACCTTCTGATGAGGAATATACTCTACATGAAACTGGAAGGAGCACGACTCGTGTAGTAGCAGGACGTGTGCAGAGGCGGGGTCCGCTCGCCTTATGCCAGAGGTTTAGTTAGATGAATCTATTCAGGTCCAGTTTTGAACTGGAATTCGTAAGGGAATGTATGATTCGTATTTATGTACGACGTATTTCACATGTTGACGCTTTCATTTTGATCAGAACCAAATTGGTTATTAATGTTAGCAGTTTCCTACGGAACCGGACCGGAAGTTACTTAATATTTCTTTTTTTCCCCCTTTTTTTCAGCGTGAAGATGGTCACTAGTCCACCATTACGAACAGTTATTCCCACAGGCTTTGTTTCCTCCCCCCCGCCCCAAGTCACCACAAGAACCACTCGCCCTACCAGCAGTCTGGCCGGGTGGTCTGGTTTCCCTAGATTTATTAGTTTGTTGATGTAGCTTCTCCCTGCACGATACTTTACCCTTCTGGGTACGACACTCAACACCCATTAGACTACGTAATGAATACAAGACGCACGATAATATTGACCCATAACGATATAACTTTATTTTCTGAACATAAATGCGTACCGTAATCTCGAAAACTTAAAGTAAACACGATAGGCCCTCACATTAAGCGTGATAACTTGTTTATGTAAACTCCACAGTCATGTAAAACATTATTATAGCCTCCTTCCCCCTCAACACGATAACCAAACTCTCTGATTACATTAACTTAAGCCCCAGCGCGTGACAACATCACCTCTTGCGCACAATCATTTCCATCCCTAGAGCGCATAACCTCACCATTGCATCACAGTAATCTTCATCTCCAGAGCCGCCTTGACGACAGTTTGATCACGAAAACTTTAGGCAATCAGTACGATGATATACTCATGGTGATTTCCTGCCCCACTGTCAACTGTTCGTTAACAATAGTTGCATGTGGAACGAGCCGTTCATACCGTTATAGAGGTGTTAAATGGCCCGTATCATTCATTCAACCGTTAAGGGAAGTACAGAAGGTTTAAAATTGACCATCTGTAGATGTGGCTGCCTCCTTGTATTAATCTTATTGCATTTTTCGAAATTTTCTATGAATCGGCAACGTAACATATCGTATAAACATTGCACTGACGCAACAAAGAGTGAATTGAAATGGGAATTTGGTACCACAAGGTTTGTGTCTAACAATGACTTGATTTCCTATGTTCAAAGCGATTAAGATTAGCATTACGGGTCGTTTTCTATCGAGCAGTTGTATGGAAAATTGAAAAGATTAATATTTAAGTTATGGACATTAACGAATAGATAGAGGGAGGAGAGAAGGAAATTGAGTGTAAAATAGATTATAGATGTACATGACAGACAAGAACACGACGAAGAACGGTAGATAATAAGAAATAAGGGAGGGACTAATGAAAAGGCGAAGCTACCAGTCATACAGCCGAACTGACGTAACACATCTTGAAACATACTGTGATTGCCATCAGTAAGCTAGCGGTATATTGAGAAATTAGCATATGTGTCGTGGTTAGAATAATTGTTACCGTCACTGGCTTGCGTCTTCAGGGAGAATGGTTGTGGCTTTGGCCAACTTGTCGAACGCTGCGGTTTGTTGGGGATTTCGTGAGTCGTGTGTGTGGGGAGTGCGTGAGCGGTGCGGATCGTCTGTGCCCTGATCCGTCCGTCTGCCTCGCTTGGTTCAGTGAGTCGATACTTATATAGTGGTCCTGTATCAGACAGCTAAGATTTTTTATGGTATTCAGTGGTTGGATGGTAATTCTTTCAGTGTGGAAGAGCAACTCATACTTGGGGCTGAACTGTTTTCAGCTTTTGAATTAGTGATTGGGAATTGGATTAGAATTAAGCATTAACAAAAAAAAGTTATGTGATTTAAAACTAGCATTGATGATAAGCTGTGTTTCAGCTTCAGTAAAGTCAAACCCAGAGTAACTAAGGTCGAACTGAAGTTAAACTGAAAGGAAAGATAGGACCTTCCCTGAAACTGAGATCAAACTAAAAAAAAAATTAACAAATTTTAAAACTATCGAAATTGAATCTGTAACTTTAAGTAGTTTTAAAACTATCGAAATTGAATCTGAACTCGGTCCTTAGTTGAAGTAAACTAGACACACTAAACGAAGAGAGTTTGGAATAATCATATGACGACTAGGCTTCCTTTTGAGTTGAGCGTTTCTCTCTGTCCTGCGATGATGCATGACTTCCATGGCTGTAGTGGCAGACGGAGCGGCCTCTCACCCTAATTAAACAATGGTGCCCATCGTGGTTTTGTCTCGTCTTCCTTGTTTCTTTCCATGGTAATGATCTGTAGCCTCAACCTCGTTAACACTTGCTCCTTTTTCTTGCACTGAACATATTTCCTCTGTTTTCAGACCTGTATAGCATCTCGAAATGGGAAAGCAATAATCTTGTAGAATTAAACGGCAAAAACACAATTACTTCTAACATCTCTTTCTATGTGCCACGTAACTCTGCTAAATTTATTTACACAGCCTTCCTTTTCAACGTGTCTAACCCACTCTGCCTTGGAAACCATGCATAATGAACTTGCCAAAAGTTGTGTGGTGTGTTGAAGCCGCAATATTCTTTTTCTTTTAGGTAAATATTTTACATCTACAAGTGTCTCGCCTCGTCCCAGGATAAAGTACTACTTGCAATGCTGGAGTGCTTATCCTTCCATCTTTCCCTCTCATAGCTAGAATGTATTCATAAGCCTATCTTTACCTCCCTTCAATCACCTCTTTTTTGTGCTCTCTCTCTCTCTCTCTCTCTCTCTCTCTCTCTCTCTCTCTCTCTCTCTCTCTCTCTCTCTCTCTCTCTCTCTCTCTCTCTCTCTCTCTGCAGTTTTCCCCCCTTCCTCTAGTTGTCTCTGTGGCTATGTCCTAGCTCCTAAAGCATAAATCCTCTGCATGCTGCTGGCTATTGCTTTTCATAGTTTCTCTGTGCAGGTCAGCCACTTAAGGATTGACTGTTGTGATGCCAAGATGTCTTGTTTCATCGTACAGTAATTCTACTTCTTGTGTCTTCGCTTCCTCAGGTCAAGAATCGCTTGAGAATATATTAATCCCCGATGATTATCGATTCTTAGTACTCATATCTTAACGTTTCTCTACCTTCTTGCGTGAAGCTGTGGGGCAGACCTTAATTCATGCTATAAAAAGCTGAAACGAAGCCTCTCGTAAGACAGCTGTGTTTATCCGCATGTTTCCAATTTGTCATACGAAAATCGTTGTTTATCCTTTGTGTTCGTCCTCGTAGAGTGGTTGGGTGGGCGCAGCCAAACTTGGAATTGTATCTCCCACGAGGGACGAGTTAAGTAAAAGACATTCCCAAAAGAATAATGAAATGTAAACATTCATCATACGCCCGAGAAAGAAGTGCCATGTCTCTAGATTGCCTGTCGCCTACTTGAAGTTGTTGTACGGCAGTTTGTATACCTGTTATATATATATATATATATATATATATATATATATATATATATATATATATATATATATATATATATATAATGACGTACACAGGCAACCAGTACTGCATACTAGAAATCCCTGCATTTCTGTTGGTTTAGTTATCTTGTGTACCAGCTTTTGTCTATACCTAGTTTATTGGTCAGTTGCGTTGTGATTGACATACTAACCTCTTTGTAGTTCCTGATTGTTTAATTGTTCTGACAATGATCAGTTTTCGCTGGGATGTTTTACATCATATTAAACTGCAAATAAAAGTCTGCTTTGTCTTTCCCCATCAACCCTACACTTTTACAGTCGTCTGGGAGAGACTACACTCAACCATTCACTGCCAGTGACGCGTTCACTGCTCGTAATACATTGGCTGCCTCGATACGTTCACTGCTTGCAATACATTCACTTCCATTCATTGCCTTCGATGCGTTCACCGTTTGCTGTGTGTTCACCGTAATCATTACAGTCACTACCTTGACTAATATTCGTGATATTAGATAGTTCAGTAGTCATTATATTCACGACATTCGCAACTTTCAATACATTAGCATATTCACTGTAGCCTGTATGTTGCACTGACTATCTTCTGAAAGTCAGTGAATTCGCCGCGTTATCAAACTTAATGTGTTGCTTTAATTGCAGTTGTACATGCAGTCTCTTGTCGTGACATGGAAGATGGGACAGACTCTTACAAACAGATTTTTAATGTAATTGATTTGATTTGAATCAGTCGAAAGATTTTTTGACACACACACACACACACACACACACACACACACACACACACGTGTTGAACAAGACTAAGTAGTGATAGGATGATGTGTTACTGTGTGTGTGTGTGCGTGGTGTACGCAGCTGGTGGAAGACAGTGCAGCTGGTGTAGGACGGATGGTGTCTGTCTGTAGTCGCCGGTGCACCCGGTCGATGTAGGACGGTACAGTGGTACAGATCGGGGTTAGATCGTTACCAGAAGTCGCCAGAATCTTGCCCACTGTATACCACACACTGGCGTTCCTTCTACAGTGGTCTTGTCTCATTCATTACACACTCGTCTTTTCATCTTTTCCATTCTTATCTATTATTTTAATTCTCTTTCATGTATTTTGTTTTATCTTTTCTGTATTCTGTTTTTGTCTTTTCTTCATATTTCATCGTAATCCTTTTTTCGAACAAATAACGTAATGTCCAGACTTAATGGTCCATACATCGAACCTCAAGACTAAACAATGCGCTTCGATAACGTTCTAATGAGCTGTTAATTGACTATTGAAATGTTGTAACAATATTTGTATCCACAGTCTGATCTGACTAAGCAAAAGTATAGGTTTGTCATTAGCTTTTTTCGCTAAATTTCCTTTTTGTCGCTGCTTCAGCATCGCTCAGAGCTGTAATGAACGCCTCCTGTCCCAGTCTTCTCAAGTTAGTCGTTGATAGAGTGATTCGTGTCTGTTACCCTGTCAACAGTGGTGTCCCTCTGGGTTCTGTTTCAGGTCCTTACCTGTTTCTTCACTCCTTAAATGATGTTTCCTCAGCCTCTGACCTATTCTGTCTGATGCTACATATTTCAACTTGTTTACCCTCTATTTCTGACTCCAATGGGCGTTCTAACTCTCACAATGAATGTAATTCCTCATAATTCAAATCTGTGCAGCATCGGAGAATGGGAAAGCAGTAACCTAGTTAAATTCAGTAGCGGGAAAAAAAAAGCAATTTTAACTTGTATTTCTAAAGTTCAATCCGTTTTTGATGGTAGATTTCAGAACACTGCAACACAGCCCTGCAATAACTTAATCATGTTGAACATAACCATATCCTCTAGTCTATTGGGAAAACTTTAAAGTAATGAATATCGCAAAATATCTTTCCCGAAAGCATGGAGATGTCTCGATGATTTTATTTGGAAGCAGCCATTTCATATCGATAGGGGTCTCAGCCGCCCCAGTATGGAGTACCACTCATATATCTAGGGTGGTTTTTCCTCCTCTTTCCCTTAGCCAGAGTGGAATAGCAAGAATTCCACCTGATCATCTTTCCCTCTTTCACCTCTCCTCACCCCTGCCTGCCTGAGTCGACCATGACATTGTAGTCTCTCTCTCTCTCTCTCTCTCTCTCTCTCTCTCTCTCTCTCTCTCTCTCTCTCTCTCTCTCTCTCTCGTTTTATTTCGGTCACTGTTTTCGTGAGGTGTCAGCGGGTGCAGTGGCGTACCCAGGGTATGGCAGGTAGGGCAGGTGCCCTGGGTGCCACTTGAAGGGGGGCGCCACTCAACAGGTTTGTTTTTTGACATATGCTGCCCGATTAACATTTCAACGGTTTGGTTTTGAGATAAAAAAGAAACTCGCCTACTTTTCAACTATAGAAATATTTTGCTACTATCAGTTGCATTAACGCTTCTACGTTACAATTTTGATTAAATAAGTCTTTAGCTTTAAGTCTTTAAAAGTTTATATAAATTTTAATTTGGCCTAACTCTTCAACAGTTTATAATTACACTGTATATATTTCTATTTACATCCACTATATGTACATTTTTTATCAAGCCAGGGGCACAATTTCAGTGCTTGCCATAGGCGCTATTTCCCCTAGGTACGCCCCTGAGCGGGTGTCTCGCACACTAAAGCTTGGATCCCTGGCACGCGACTTGCCGCTGCTTCCTATTGTTGTGTTTTTTAACCAGTCATACGAGGGTTGACCATTACGATACCGCCTCCTCTCCTCAGATAGTGAAGCTCTAGAACTATTTTCCCTCTTTCGTGAAGCTGTACAATTTTCATTCCCTCTTTCGTGAAGCTGTGGATTTCTCTCCCATCCTTCGTCTTCTCATCCGATAACTTTTACACCTTTTAAGATCATCTCTGGAAACACAGGAGGATCTCATGTTAACTTCTCGTACATTATTTTTCTCTGTGCACTACACTCTCTCTTCTCCAAGATGACCACGGGTGAAGGCATCCTTTCTGCCTGTGCCTTGGAGGCAGCTGTGAAAAAAAAGATATATTCGAACGTAACTCTTGAATGATAGAATATTGATAACATTAAAACTGGTCACTCAAATTACCTTTACGTGACTTCACGATAACAGACAATACAAGTTTTTTTTTTTCTTACTCGTTTGATACAGATTATTCAACACAACGCAAAAGGTTTGATAATTCATTTCTAAGTATTTTTGTGCAAGAAATATCTTCATCGGCCCGAATTTAAACAGCGGGTAAACCTCTGGATCTTGTTCAGCTCATCACGCCTTGTATTAACTGTTTACAGCCTCCAGGGACGTGCTGTCGTGCCAAGGGTCGTACTGTCGTGTTCCAGGGTAATACCGTCGTGTTCCAGGGTAGTACCGTCGTGTTCCAGGGTCGTTCTGTCGTGTTCCAGGGCCGTACCGTCGTGTTCCAGGGCCGTACCGTTGTGTTCCAGGGTCGTACCGTCGTGTTCTAGGGTTGCACCGTCGTGTTCCAGGGTCGTACCGTTGTGTTCCAGGGTCGTACCGTCGTGTTCCAGGGTCGTACCGTCGTGTTCCAGGGTCGTATCGTCGTGTTTCAGGGTCGTACCGTCGTGTTCCAGGGTCGTATCGTCGTGTTCCAGGGTCGTATCGTCGTGTTCCAGGGCCGTACCGTCGTGTTCCAGGGTCGTATCGTCGTGTTCCAGGGCCGTACCGTTGTGTTCCAGGGTCGTACTGTCGTGTTCCAGGATCGCACTGTCGTGTTCTAGGGTCGTACCGTCGTGTTCCAGGGTCGTACTGTCGTGTTCCAGGGTCGTACTGTCGTGTTCTAGGGTCAGACCGTCGTGTTCTAGGGTCGTACCGTAGTGTTCTAGGGTCGTACTGTCGTGTTCCAGGATCGCACCGTCGTGTCCCAGGGCCGTACCGTTGTGTTCCAGGGTCGTACTGTCGTGTTCCAGGGTCAGACCGTCGTGTTCTAGGGTCGTATCGTAGTGTTCTAGGGTCGTACTGTCGTGTTCCAGGGTCAGACCGTCGTGTTCCAGGGCCGTACCGTTGTGTTCCAGGGTCGTACTGTCGTGTTCTAGGGTCGTACCGTCGTGTTCCAGGGTCGTACCGTTGTGTTCCAGGGTCGTACTGTCGTGTTTCAGGGTCAGACCGTCGTGTTCCAGGGCCGTACCGTTGTGTTCCAGGGTCGTACTGTCGTGTTCCAGGATCGCACCGTCGTGTTCCAGGGTCGTATCGTCGTGTTCCAGGGTCGGACCGTCGAGTTCCAGGGTCGTACCGTCGTGTTCCAGGTCCGTATCATCGTGTTCCAGGGCCGTACCGCCGTGCTCCAGAGTCGCACCGTCGTGCTCTAGGGTCGTACCGTGTTGGTCAAAGGGTGAACATGATATGACCCCTGGCATGGTCACTTCAGTGCACGACCAGTGTTCGATCCTCACCATCCCCGCAGACGCTGGGGCTTGTGTCGTGGTGACGCTGCCTGACCTGGATCTGTACTATAGTTCATCTACCTGACCCGGATGTAAGCCCTCATATAACCCGGATCTGTACTATAGTTGCTGTTTCTGACCCGGGTATAAGCTCTTATATGACATGGATTTGTATTATAGTTACTCTACCTGACCCGGATATAAGCCCTCATATGACCTGGATTTGTATTATAGTTGTTCTGTCTGACCCGGATATAAGCCCTCATGCAGCACCAGCGTGTGGTTATAAGAGTCATCCTGCCTTGGGTCATTACGCCTCGCCCGCCCTTACCAGCATCATCATCAAGCTTTTTACGTTATGGTCTCGGTGGCAACATGGTTCATAATACTGTTTATAATATCCGGCTTTCCACCCGCATACGCATCTTCTGCCACCTATACCTCTACCCCTGTACCTCCTGCCACCACCACCTCTTCCCATCCCACGTACCTCCTGCCACCATCACCTCATCCCCTGTACCTCCTGCCACCACCTGCACCACCTCTTCCCACGTACCTCCTGCCACCACCACCACCCCTCTTCCCCTGTACACCACCACCCCCCCCCCTCTTCCCCTGTACCTCCTGCCACCACCACCACCTCTTCCCTCGTACCTCCTGCCACCACCACCTGCACCACCTCTTCCCACGTACCTCCTGCCACCACCACCACCCCCCTCTTCCCCTGTAACTCCTGCCACCACTACCACCACCACCTCTTCCCCTGTACCTCCTGCCACCACCCCCCCTCTTCCCCTGTACCTCCTGCCACCACCACCACCTCTTCCCTCGTACCTCCTTCCACCACCCCACAGCAGGGGGTAAGGAGATCCCGGGGTTAGCATCACACAGATGTCTCCAGGAAACTGAAAGTGGTGTTGATTGGTTTACATTTCCCTTTAGTTATTAATGGTCTTTTATCTTTTAATTATAGATAATTTATTAAGACAGGTAAACTCTTCGGCGAACTGGAGAGAAATGAATATAAGAAACGATAACAGATTTTAGTCACACACACACACACACACACACACACACACACACACACACACACACACATCATACAGGGTGTCACCAGAAACCATCGTAAGTATTAAAGCAATAGAAAAATGTGAGGTGGGAAGAGTCGTGCCAGGGGCGTCAGCTGCGCCACCCACAATACACACCGGAGTTGTTCATACCGGGAGATGTGTTGATGGAGAACCTCCCGGTATTATTGTGTAACCTGACCTCCGGCGCGAGACGGTACGGTCTCTGATGTGATGACCTGACCGGAGCGGGTCAGGTCAGAGGCCAAGCCACTATACTCCAGGGCTTTGCTGTCGTCATCAAAGGGTTAAGTCTGGGATGACTTAAGCTTGTAGAGTTCTCTAGTTACATGTTAGGTGCATGACGCCCGGTAGTACCGAGGGTGCATGACGCCCGGTAGTACCTCGGGTGCATGACGCCCGGCAGTACCTGAGGCAGACCTCGTGCACCACGTGACGGTGTATTGGCAAGAGACAGCGGTGTCTCACTGTCCAGCTGGTCAACTCCTCCTCACTGTATATCGTCGTGTTGCTCCGCCACCAGAGGCAGTGTATCGTACCTCAGGCAGGAAGTTGACGTACTGAGAGGATGAGATAGTCATACTGCAAGGTTTAAATCGTCGAACTTGCTGGCTGAATCTATTTGTTGAAGTTCATACGAATTCAAAGGTTAAGTCATCGCATTTCGAGGGTTAGATGACCATATTGAAAGTGGTAAATTATTGTTCTTGGTTTAAATCATCAAACTAAATGTGTTAGATTATTGTGTGAGGGAGGTAACGGGGAGAGGGGGAGGGGTCGCAAGGACCTTACTTGCCGCTCAGGAGACTAGTGATGAGTGAGACGTGAGGGAAGAGAAAGCATCGAGTCTCCTCCCGGGAAGTTGGAAGTCTGTCAGAGACGTCGCGTGACGTATGGAGAGGAAGAGAGAAAGTATTTGATGAAAGATTTGAAAGGGGATGGGGCAAGAGTGTCAGGGGTTCTGCAGTAGACAGAATACCAAACCTGGAGTCGTCATAGTGAATAATCAGTCGTCATAATCTGTGTCATTATACGAAGATCAAGCGTGGATGAAAGGCACATAGGTAGGGGTAAGTGGAGGCAAGCACATTGGGTACGGTACATGGGCACTGCAGGGTGATAGGTGGGAGGGAATAACACGAGGTAGGAAGTGGGGACGTCAACAGACACCAGGGCGAATTGATGTCTGTGCCATCGACGGAGCGACACAAAATGATGATCCTGCTTCGTCCTGCTGACATTAGTCTTACGCGAGAGAGGACTTAGAGGGACATACTTGAAGACTGAGAGGGAGGAACACCCGTGGTGGAGGTACACAGGAACAGCTGACCTGGTGAGATAAGTCAGGGGAGATAGTGAGGATTGAGTGTAGGGAGAGCGTAAGGGACAAAATCATGAGGGACGATAGAATGTAACATGTGGCTCATGAGGTCGCACATCATACGTGGTTGATGTGAGGGAGGGAAGCGACCGTCCCGTGCAAGTGGACTGACGAGCAGTCAAAAGGATAATCCTTACAGATACATGGAAGGTTTTCGACAACGTTGGGAGAGGCAGTGTGGCGGGTCGTCATATGCTACTCATCATACAATATGAAGCTGCGACAAAAAGACACGAAGGGATGGTACATTTAGGCAAGGAAGATGAAAGGAGAAATTTGTACTAAGTCTGAGGATGGAAATATATAGATGGAGCAGTAGAGTTGGAGTGTTGTGACGGGAAGGAGGCAGTGGCGATAGGATGGAATGATTTTTGCAGCAAAAGCGGCTGTTTGATTGTGCATTCCTACCCCCATCTTGTGGGCTATGGCGCAAAGAATGATACAGATATGCATAGAAGGTCCAAGGACTGTGTCCCAAAGACTGAATCCCCTTATAACATAGTGAGGCAAATGTTAAGGAGGACTGGGTAGCATAGGGAAATTGTTTATGCATTTACATGGTAAGTGAAGTGATGGAGGGAGGGGTGTGTCGGTTGTGCGGTCTGGGGTACAACAGGGAGGTGTACCACAACAGTGCCAGACATGAGGACACGCACCTCTTGCAGGGACCACTCGCACCTCCCTCCGCACACCTCCCTCCGCACACCTCCGTCCTCAACTCGGCCTTTGTAAAACTCAGATTTTTTCACCTTGGAAAATCTTCCATTATTATCCTTTTGTTTTCGTCTGTTTTCATGTATATCTACTACCAGTCGTATGCTTCATTCACGGTTTGATCTCTATGATGAAGAACTGGTACGTTTAACATGAACAAAAACATGAAAATAGAAAATATCTAAAGAACAGCAGGAAACTGGTGAGAATAAGAGAAGGAAAAACACTGTTTACATGAGTTTACATGAGAAAGACAGACAACAAGAGGCCTGATTGGCCCACGACTGAGTTGTCTGAAAAAAAGAATAAGATACAACTTGTCAAAGATAATTTGATTCCATTCGGTAGTTTTCTGAGCTATCACCGTCTCCCCGCTACTGCACATTAGCCTTCTAGTGTCCCCGTTAACGCTGTCGTTTATACGTTTATTTCTGGCGTTTTTCTCAGAGTATACAAAACCCGGAATGTGAGCGAAAGCAAATGGACACTGGAAGGTGAAAGATTACTTGAATGAGTATGTAAAGATGAAGTGCATTAGGAAATAAAGTGTAACCAGCACAACCGGAGGAAATACCTTGTGTGAGACACCGTCATCAGAACAGATGTAGAGAGGCAGTGTCCTCTGGAACGACGGAGGACGTGAGGGTAGCGCCAGTGTCCAGGGACGTGGAGTGACCCACACGAGGTAGGAGGGCAGTGCCAGTGGTCGTAGAAGCCCTGGAAAAGAAAGATGCCTCCTGGTAGAGCACTTGGTTGTGAATGTAAAGGTAACAGGGGTGGGGAGGCTGCTGGCCCCGGTCACAACAGCACATGAGGGGCTGCTGACCGGCACATGGGACAGATGATGGTTGGTGCCTGGGATGGATGGTTGGTGCCTGGGATGGATGGTTACGGATGGCTGGAATAGGGAGTGACGGACGGCTAGGAAGGGTAGTGACGGATACCTGGGATATGCTTGTGACGGACGGCTGAGACGAGACCACACCAAAAAAATTTGTGCTTGAAAAATCGTGCGACGTCCCTGGCAATAATAGAATAACGAGACTCCAGAGAAAAGTTTAAACAAATCATGGAAAGAAAAAAAAAAAAAGCAGATAATGGTCTCGTCCAGAAGACTCAACTGATGAGAGTAAAGCTGTGACCCAATCTTGGCTGGTGTCTAGCGGGCAGTCAGGTCCTCCGACAGCCTTTCTACCCCAGACCTGTTCTGCAGGAGCCTGGTTCGCGGAGTGAGGCTACACAGACTTTCAACTCATTTAAGCACTTCCAGTGGCTTCAGGAACATCGGTTATGTCGCCAACCATGAACTGTTCCTCTCGACAATCCTTCAAGGAAGTTTCTTTAATAAGAGTCAGTGGTTAAGGTTAGTTTTTATAAACTGAGAATTGAGGGTAGTCTTAGAAAACTTAAGATTTCACAAATAAGAGTAAGGATTCATGGAACACGTTCTAGTACTAAAAACTTAGAAGACGACTTGAAAAAGTGATAGATATTCGCCTCAGTTGTTGTAGGTGTCTGAGGAATTATTGCACTGACCGAAAAAGTGGCTTCCAGTCGTGCACATCACCGTCCACGCGGCTTGATAAGCCGTGACGCTCGCTCGAGGGACACGTTTTTGTGGTAATATTTCCAGCGGTGCAACTCTGGCGACAAACTAGCGTCAGGAACCCTTCATCAGAGTACCCTGAACTATTGCATGTGGTATGTGATTCAATATTTTACGCGCGTACTTTTGACACATACTAATATCTTCTGAGAGCTAAATGGTAATCGTAAAATAAATGAGTGTGATGAAGGCGTGCGTGAAAGATTCGGGCCACATGTAGGATGATATTTCCTCACTATTCAGTACAGTTCACATGATATAATACCTGGTGCTCATTTAAAATGGTGCGCTGTTAATAGTCAACTTGGGCGAGTCAACGATTTGTTACGAGACATCATCGTACATCGTAAGAAGCAAACGGAAAATGCTACGAAATAACCAACAATTTGGGAAATATATCCACAGATGTACCTTTAAGGTTTCTGTAAACATTTTAGGTTTTGATTTGTGACGTTTGGAATTCAGGATATTTCGGGGGTTATATATAATGCTTCGGAATATCATCATTATTACATACTTTTCTATGATTGTCGTTTGTCACGTATGTGTGTGTGTGTGTGTGTGTGTGTGTGTGTGTGTGTTCGCGCAGAAAACTAACAGTGCGAGTTTATCATCTATTGTTAAATCCATATTTTCCTCAATGTGCACATCGTTGAAACATTTCAAATCGAAAGTTTGAGAAAATTAACAGCAGTGTGAACGGTTGGCTTCGCCTGGTTGACGAAGACTTGTTAGCCTAGCCAGGCCAACGTCCGGGTGTACACGGCAACCGCTCAGATTTATTGAAGATTTTATTCGAACAGAAAACCGGCTGGACATTTAGTAACCAGCAAACTGTCTACCAAGTCCAGAGTTTATTCATCCAGCATTGATTGGGGCGTTTTTATAGTTCCTGTGTTAAAGATTGTTGCGTTGACCATATCTAAACCTCGTCTCAATTTAAAGCAGCAATAAGTGATGAAAAATAGTACTAATTTAATGGAATTTGACTTGTTGTGCAGCCTTGACCTTAAGGATGAGCTGTACATATCAGTCTTTGCATGTTAGGTTAGAACTCATAACCAAAAAAAATATATTTTTAGTGTTGCCCTTTGATATTTTTGAACCCACGCTACTTACTTCTAAACTAACTCTAAAGACAACTCTCTCGAATTAATGGTCCCAAGCAGACGTGAAAATAACCAGGCGGCATGGTCGACTAGCTCAACACAATGATAAGGCCGTGAGAACTGCTGGTTGCGGAAGCACATCCCTTTACGAAGCACTCCTGGAAGACCGTCACGCCTGCTGGGGGAAGACTTGGCTATTAGACACGCGTTAGGAAAGCTTCCGGCGCAGGGGGGGAGTCGTGGCAATGGAAGTTTATAATAATCCGAAATGTTTATGTGATATACAGGCTCTCGAGGCCATACAAAGCTTCCAGTTGCTCTTCTAACCTCTTTATCAATAAAGCTCTTTAAGAGCTCATACAACGCTTAGATTCAACGTTCTCCTGTTTATGTATTGCTGTCAATACCTTATGTAACGTTCCTAAGGGCTCGTATGAATTTTCTAAGCACTTGAAACGCTCACAGGGGCTTATATAACGTCCTCGAGAGCTTTTATAACGAACGACTTCAAGATCTCATTTGACTTTCTCTTGGTTTAATCCCAGACTTTCAGTCCCGGGGTCGGAAGCATATGATTTAGTCCCCACATCACTAGTTCACCTGGTGCTCATCAGTCTCCACCCGTGACACTGCTCACTCCTTCCCAGCGAACTGGACGATTCTGTAATACATATAATTCCTTGATATTCACAGTTTGTGAATTAAAATGTTAAAATGCTCCAACTTTGGGCTTTTAAGAAATTATTCTAATATTCTGTAAAGAAAATGATGCGTGTAACGTCTAGTTTAGCGGGATTTTCCTGTTCCTATCACATGATGAGAAGTATTTTAGTCACATGCAGCAGATATGATGTTTGATTATAGAGCTGTGCTCAGTGTATCGCGGCTACATAGTCCATAGCTGTGACCACTCACAACATACTTGAAAGATTTATAAATAATATCAATGATAATACCAATAATAATTATAGTGATAATAACTAACAATAAGAAGAGAAGCCGCTAGAACATAACGGTTATGGATTCCATCTCTACCAACGGTTGTCCTGTATTTCCATAATTTAACTGAAAACACATATTCACGGAGTCGTGCGACGCAGTATCTGGATGGATAAGATACGATTCCAAACATTAACCAAAAGGCTAAGAGAGAGCGGGTGAGCAAGACATGAAAGGCGCCTGCTTGGTAGAAGTGCCATGTTGAATAGCATGTTTGCCTTAGATTTAGATCAGTCTTGTTAAGACTGATGGAAATAATATTCACACAATCACATGAATACAATCGAGTTTCATTTGTATCATCCAACCTCAGTTTTAAGCGTGCGCTACACTCGGTCGGAGGGACAGGACCGACTGAACTGTATTCTTGTATCAACTGACGATGATGCAGCTTCGTCAAAGGTGACTTTTAACTTGTATAACCTTAAGCAGAGCAGGACAATACAAGTCGAGCTGTATGAATGCACATGCATTCCTCTTCCTGATCGTGTATATTTAGAATCGTGCTGTATCAAAACAATGCACAGAAATAACTGGAATGTCAGATAATAGTCGGTAATCGGTCTGTGTGGCGTCGTCGGGTGTCGCTCCCTGGTTTGGTGAAGATGTGTGTCACTTGGCCCGTAAAAGTGAGCTTAGACTTGTATTCATAAATATTCTATACGGCTGCTTCTTATCGAAAAAAAAAATTAACGTCATAAAGAGTCGTAACTCTAGCGTGTATATTCCTGAGTTACTCAGTTTTCTAAAGGTTTAGCCTGGACCTAAACCTGGCAGATAGATTTTGCTTATATAAATGTTGATATTTTCCATATAGTAGTGTCATTCATGTCCTTTCCTCTGCCAGAAGACACAAGTGTTCACTACAACACTTTTCTAGTTTTCGTAGGCAGAGCCACAGGGTTGGGTGGGTTGGGTACGAGAGCATGAGGATCGTTGTGACCAACCTGACATGTTGACTAGGCTGTTGCTGGATGTGTTCAGTAACGACCACCTGGACCAGTCAGGAGCCTCAACTTGCTACGATTGGTTCACTGTGATAAGTAGGAGGAGCGTAGTACCCCAGCTTTGAGTTCCAACTCGGTGAGTTTTTATGTAAGAATTTTACTTATATTTATTGATTCAACTTTTTGTTTACATATACGATATGTTTTAGAGTTTAGGTAAGTGAAGTGAAGCGAGACAGTCCAGGTTACGGTACTAGGAGCAGGCTTGAGGCGGTCAGAGAGCGGCAGGCCCTACCTGCAGGGACTGGTGCCCACAGTCAGGCAGTATAGCGGGTCTTGGTAGGTACAGTAAGACGATTAAACCACAGCCATCGCCGGGGGATTGGTGTGGGTGTGTGTGTGTGTGTACCTCTCCACAGTTAGCGTGTTGACGCCCCATCGGTCAGGAATCTCACGCTGATCACCCAGGTCATGCTCACACCAACCCTTCAGCGCCTCCCACCGACTTATTCAAGCGTGCGTCATAAACCAGGGCCGCAACACCCATGGTCAGGAGGCTCTCCCACCGGTCCGCGACATCCCTACCCCCAGCCCTCTAACGCACGGCTCCCAGCGGGAGATCACCTCACTCACCAGGCAGAGTCACGCAGAATTTTATCATTTCCCCTGTAAGGAAAATTGTATAATATATATATATATATATATATATATATATATATATATATATATATATATATATATATATATATTTCTTTTTTCATACTATTCGCTATTTCCCGCGATAGCGAGGTAGCGTTAAGAATAGAGGACTGGGCCTTTTTGGAATATCCTCACCTGGCCCCTCTCTGTTCCTTCTTTTGGAAAATAAAAAAAAAAAAAAGAGAGGGGAGGATTTCCAGCCCCCCGCTCCCTCCCCTTTTAGTCGCCTTCTACGACACGCAGGGAATACGTGGGAAGTATTCTTAATCCCCTATCCCCAGGGATATATATATATATATATATATATATATATATATATATATATATATATATATATATATATATATATATATATGGAGGGGACGCTTTCTTCCTGTAGTTGACTATAGACTGTAAGGTTTCTCTTCCTTCCTGTTCCTCTGTGGGAATCTCCGTCTTCTTCAGTTTCCTGGTGGTGACCTTTTAGTTCAGGGGTGTTGCCTCTCCCTCGGGCAGGACTTCTTTCTTAATTGCAGGAAGGTCGTCGCCTCGGGGTCTCAGTAATGGCCGTTTGACGACTGTCATAGTATTCACTGGGAGACACAAGAGGTCAGGAAGTTCATAAGAGAGGCACGCGAGACATCCTCGACTGGAAAGAAAGTTTAGAATATTTACATAACGAGCATGAGTTTCACGCTGATTATCGGGTGGAATATTCATACGCTTGAAACTGTTCAGTGTTCTTAAGGAGTGTGGAAAATGATGCGTGTTCGTGATATGAGTTGAAGGTTTACGATTGTCATCAAATGGAGAAAGATATGATGCCTGTTGACCCATACTGATATGGAAAGGTTCAGTATTGTACTTGTTCAGAGGTTGAGTGTGTAACTTCACATGGAGGGTCGAACCGTTCGCATGGAGGGTCGTATTGTTCACATGGAGGGTCGTACTGTTCACGTTGAGGGTCAGAGGTTCGACTTGTTCACACGGTGGGATCATGGGTTCCGAAGTTCAGAGAGAGGGTTACAGTGTTCACACGCAGGCTCGAAAACATCAACAGGGAGGGTCGGGAAGTTCACACGGAAGGTCTGAAATCTCCGGCGTTCATAAGTCAAGTCAGGAGAGGTCAGCGGAGGCCAAGATGGCTCATGATTGTCGATCAAAAAGGCCAAGGGAGATAAGTCTCGAGATCTTCACTCTTTTCTTATTTGGAAGAGGAAGAGATACGCCTGGGTCGTAGGTTCATGACTGCACAGGGGGAAGGGGAGGTCTCATGACCCTGGATGCCTCCTCCTCCACTGTATTTCCTCTACGGTTTGCTGTAGAATTCTTCCGGGTTGAAACTTCTTTTTCCTCCAGCATCTCCAGAGCTTCTGTCCTCTACCCCTACAATCTACAGTGTCTCAGAAGTTTGGACTCGCAAGCAGGGGTCAGTATATACCTACAAATAAACAAATGTTCATATTTCAAGACTTATGGGACATTGTGCATCACAGTTTAGTCCTGATGGCTTTATAGAATCCACACATCACTTACTCTAACCCGTAAAACCTCTTTATCTCTTTCCCATAATTCTAAACCATCCCTTATTATATAACCCGCGACTCTTCAGTTAGTTCCCAAACCCTTCTCTGTACTGCAGTGCAACTACTGTATTCCTGGATTTCTTAATGACCGTCTGATGTTATCTGTCATTGGGTCAGGAATTCGCCTCGTTTTCTTATTTCATTTCGTCATTACGATTATGTACTTATGTGCCTACATGGATCCTGACGCTCGACCACCCTCCATTGTTGTCGTCTCCTAGTTGCGCTCTCAAAGTCTCTCTCTCTCTCTCTCTCTCTCTCTCTCTCTCTCTCTCTCTCTCTCTCTCTCTCTCTCTCTCTCTCTCTCTCTCTCTCCTCGGAAAGAAATAGCTAAACAGATAGATGAATAGACAAAAAAAAAAAACTGATTTTTCCATCGGTTCAGCAGGCAAAGCTCGTTTCAGGCCAGTAGGTCTTCTGTTAGGTGTTTGCTCTGCGTGTTCTGTGTTCGCTGGATGCAGAGCACGGCCACTGGGGCGTGTCGGTTCACGCAACCCCCTCCCACTCCCTTCCCAGCAGCACCATGATTGGCTGTTAAACCAGCAGAGCAGCAGCTACATCCGGGACCACTGGGAGCCTTTCCCCTCCCTCCCCCTTCCTCCTCCCGTGTGTGTACGTACGCCAGCCGGACCACCGTTACTCAGCAGTGTCAGGTGAACTCCTTGATGACGACAGCTGATGAAATGACCCAAGATGATAAACTTTTACCGACATCTTGACGCTTTGGGTAGGAAGTAACCTCATGTGTCTCGGTTTATCTAAAAGGCAGGATTTCCTGCTCAGGAACCCTTGTGTGGTTCTTCAATCATTCTTCCTTTTTCCTCTACATCCGGAGCTTTTTAAAGGTCCGGTCATGGTCTGGTCTTTCATCCGTAACTTGAACCTACGACGTAAAAAAATATACAACTTTCCCAGGTAAACCGGACGGTAGACTGACCTTCATAAATGCAACTTCTGTCGTTTTTATAGACGTGCGTTGAGCAAGCCAGGTTGACCAGTGTCATGCGTCAGGTGAAAGACTGAATCAAGTGCGTTAGTGCGGTGCTCCACAACAGCCACCAGGGTATGGAAGGTCAACATACAGCCAGGGGTACCCCACCAGCGGCGTAGCCTGGGTGTGTATATACCTTGGTTGACGTCTGGGTTGAGGACGGAGGCGTGCCTATGGTATGGCCTGGGTTGGGGTGGTTCGTCCTCCCTGGCCTCCCTTATAGCCAGCTGTCATCCATAGAACCCTCCTCCCCCGCCCCATATACACACGCCCGCCTGGTTACGCCCCTACCATCACACAGGTCACGCTGCCTCACGCCACATGACGTAACCATTTACGACGATATTTAAAAAAAAAAAAAAATGCGTAGATTGAGGAGTTGCAACGAAGATAAATCATATGGCAACAAGTTTATGATCAAAGTTGATCACATTTATTGTGGCTGTAGGTTAGCAGCCACATCTTGAAACTGGGGGAATCATGATTGCTTTAGGGACTGGGGGGGGGGGGGGGGAGCCCCAGACCACAAGACTGCCTACTTGTGGCGCCTCACCCCCCCCCCCCCCCCGACTGTGGGAGGTGGAGGTTAGAGGGAGATGTGTGTGTGGGGTGGGGAGGGTTCCGGCTGCACCGTGGGAACCCGGTATAACCACACAAGTTGTGGGGTAATCTTGCAGGTGCAGTGTAGTGTGTGGGACGTGTGCTCGCTGTCAGCATGTGTCTGGAGCCAAGGTAGCTAACTGGTGCTGTGATGTGGGAAACACCGCTTACCAGACGCCTGCAGTGGTGTGACCTGATGGTGGCTGCAGATACTTCCTGTACTGTCAGCATACAACACATTAAGCCCTTCCTGTACTGTGAGCATACAACATATTAAACCCTTCCTGTACTATGAGCATACAACACATTCAGCCCTTCCTGTACTGTGAGCATACAACACATTAAACCCTTCCTGTACTGTCAGCATACAACACATTAAACCCTTCCTGTACTGTGAGCATACAACACATTAAACCCTTCCTGTACTGTGAGCATACAACATATTAAACCCTTCCTGTACTGTGAGCATACAACACATTAAACCCTTCCTGTACTGTGAGCATACAACACATTAAACCCTTCCTGTACTGTGAGCATACAACACATTAAACCCTTCCTGTACTGTCAGCATACAACACATTAAACCCTTCCTGTACTGTCAGCATACAACACATTAAACCCTTCCTGTACTGTGAGCATACAACACATTAAGCCCTTCCTGTACTGTGAGCATGCAACACATTAAACCTTTCCTGTACTGTGAGCATACAACACATTAAACCCTTCCTGTACTGTGAGCATACAACACATTAAACCCTTCCTGTACTGTGAGCATACAACACATTAAACCCTTCCTGTACTGTGAGCATACAACACATTAAGCCCTTCCTGTATTGTGAGCATACAACACATTAAGCCCTTCCTGTACTGTGAGCATACAACACATTAAACCCTTCCTGTACTGTGAGCATACAACACATTAAACCCTTCCTGTACTGTGAGTATACAACACATTAAGCCCTTCCTGTACTGTGAGCATACAACACATTAAGCCCTTCCTGTACTGTGAGCATACAACACATTAAGCCCTTCCTGTACTGTGAGCATACAACACATTAAGCCCTTCCTGTACTGTGAGCATACAACACATTAAGCCCTTCCTGTACCGTGAGCATACAACACATTAAACCCTTCCTGTACTGTGAGCATACAACACATTAAACCCTTCCTGTACTGTGAGCATACAACACATTAAGCCCTTCCTGTACTGTGAGCATACAACACATTCAACCCTTCCTGTACTGTGAGCATACAACACATTAAGCCCTTCCTGTACTGTGAGCATACAACACATTCAGCCCTTCCTGTACTGTGAGCATACAACACATTAAACCCTTCCTGTACTGTGAGCATACAACACATTAAACCCTTCCTGTACTGTGAGCATACAACACATTAAGCCCTTCCTGTACTGTGAGCATACAACACATTCAACCCTTCCTGTACTGTGAGCATACCTGTACTGTGAGCATACAAATTAAACCCTTCCTGTACTGTGAGCATACAACACATTAAACCCTTCCTGTACTGTGAGCATACAACACATTAAACCCTTCCTGTACTGTGAGCATACCTGTACTGTGAGCGTACAAATTAAACCCTTCCTGTACTGTGAGCATACCTGTACTGTGAGCGTACAAATTAAACCCTTCGTGTACTGTGAGCATACAACACATTAAACCCTTCCTGTTGTGTGAACTTATGACACGACAAACTTTTCAAGTTGTGGTTTGAGCATAAAACACAGCAAAACCTTTTAGTGCTATATCCACATAGATTATGAAACTCCTCGGGTTGTGTGGGTTTGCAGCACAAGACACGATCAGTGTTGTGGGCTAACGACACACTGGGTGCTTCAGTATGGTCAACACTCGTTATAGTCAAGGCTGAGGTAAGAGTTCTCTGCTCCCCCTCTGGTATGAGCTTATGGCTCAACACACGATCAGTGTTGTGGGCTAACGACACACTGGGTGCTTCAGTATGGTCAACACTCGTTATAGTCAAGGCTGAGGTAAGAGTTCTCTGCTCCCCCTCTGGTATGAGCTTATGGCTCAACAGCAGAGTCAGAAGAGATGTGAACAGTACAGTGAGAACACAGTACAGTGAGAGCACAGTACAGTGAGAGCATAGTAAGAATACAATACATTAAGAGTACAGTATAGTACAATACAATGAGAATACAGTACATTTAGAAAACAATTAAGAGTACAGTATAGTAATAGTACAATACAATGAGAGTACAGTAGATTTAGAAAACAATTAAGAGTACAGTATAGTAATAGTACAATACAGTGAGAGTACAGTACATTTAGAATACATTATATTGAGTACACTATAGTAATAGTACGTTAGTGAGACTGCAGTACACTAGGACTACAATATATTAAGAGTAGAGCATAGCAGTAGTACAATACTGTAAGAGTATGGTACAGTCTTTCACTTTGTCCCGTCCTCATTACATTACATTTGCTTGGGTTAAATTTCACCTCCATGTACTAGACCCACGCTGGCGTAAGTTATAGTTGATGGAATCCTGTTCACTTTGAACTTTCCCTTATGGCATCAGCATCATCTGCAGATGATGCTGATGACTATATATATATATATTGTATATATAGCGTTAATGATATAGACCAGGCAACAGAAAAAATAGAAAGCGGTCCAAATTCTTATGAGTCGCAGTACAGTACTATACAATACAGTGACTACAGTACGGTGAGAGGACAGTGCAGTGGACGTACAGAACAGTGACAGCACAGTATAGTGCGAGGATAGCACAGTGACAAAACAGTACAAGAAGAGTACGGTACAGTGAGAGGACAGTAAGAGTACAGAATAATAAGAGTCCGGTACAGTGAGAGTATATTGCGGTATGAGTAGAATACAGTAAAAGTCCGGTACAGTGAGAGCGGATGATGGATTGTGTTGGGTTGAGGAAAGAAACAGTGAAGGCAGATGTTAATTATTTTGTTTGACAGAAGAGAAAGATAAAGAGACGGGACACACACACACACACACACACACACGCACACGCACTTGTATGAAAAGTGAGGGTAAGGGGAGAGTGTAGGGAAAGTGGATGCAGGTCCATCATCAGGCGCATGACAGATGCTGTGTGGCCAAGAGCGTGGAGACAGCAGCAGGCGGCCGTGCCACACCAGCAGCTCCCGCCTCCCAGGAGGCTGTTTGGTTATGATGCAAGTGGTCACGGCTCAGCCCGGCCCGCCTCACTCTCCCACCTCACTCAAACACCTCATGGCATCATCCTAAGGCTTCGGTAGGCCAAGTCTGAAGGACGCGTCTCTAGATTACATCCTTCGATGATACAAGCTACATCATTTCTCTCTCAAGGATTCAAGTAATACATATCCTTCAGTATAGCCGGGCTGTACGCGCTCATCTTAGAGGCTCAGGGATGATCCTGCAGTATGAGTGTGCAGCTGGACCCGCTGGGACTGCTGTCACCAGCTGTCGTGTGTCTCTGCTTCAGTAAAGACAGCAGTCATGGATTGTCAGTGTGGCACACTGCTTGTGTTATGGTAGATCCTGGATTATTGTAGGGAGACGCCTCAGTGTTAGTGCTATGGTAGATCCTGGAGTATAACCAGGAACCTTGAGTGTTAGTGTTATGGTAGATCCTGGAGTATAACCAGGAACCTTGAGTGTTAGTGTTATGGTAGATCCTGGAGTATAACCAGGAACCTTGAGTGTTAGTGTTATGGTAGATCCTGGAGTATAACCAGGACTCAGGAGGGTTGTTCCTTCCCGCCGTCTCGGGTGGCTACACCCTCACTTCCCTTATTATCATATACCAAGGTTACCCCGCAGGATCTACGCCTTCGTAAACTTGAAGCCGCCCTCAAGATGTGCATCTTGCCACTTGGTAATTGGCACGACGTGGTCTGGCTTGTAGCAGGTGAGCGGCTGACAGGATCCTCGTGCCCTGTATAGCGCCTCAACAAGGTCATCCGTAGCGAAAGTACGATGCTGATGACCCGAGAATAGACCTCTTACCTTTTTTTTCGCTCTTACAGTCACTGACTTGGCCGGGTGGCATTCGACCACATAGCTGTGGCAGCAGGAAGTATTCGACCACACGGTTGAAGCAGCAGGAAACGCTCGACCAGAGGAAATACTCAAACACAGACCAAAGCAGCAGGAAGCACTCGACCATGCGACTAAAGCAGCGGAAAGCACTCCACCATACGGATAAAGTAGCTGGAGGCACTCGACCTTACGACTGAAACAGCAGGAAACACTCGACCAAACGACTGAAGCAGCAGGAACACTCGACCACATGACTAAACCAGCTGCGAACACTGGATTGCACAACTGAAGCAGCTTCATTCATCAGGATACTATATTTGTACCTTATTGAAAGATTTTTACACAATGGGGGTAACTATATATACGTAGCGTCATGTTCAGGCTCTGGTTATACTGTGAGACAAATTGATGTCATGAAATGTTTAAGTATATATTTTTTTAGAAATATAATGATCATCTCTGGGTTAATTCACTGGCTTCTATGTGGGCTTTGATTCTATCATCAATCTTGAGATATTTCTGAATTTTTGTCAAAATAGGTTTAAGATTTTGCAAAGGTTCTGAGTCTTCTGGATGTTCGGAGGAAGGGCTCCTGCGACGAGATTTGCCAAAAAGTTAGGCTCACGTTTCGCCTTGCTCGACGGATAACACTGCTTCTCTCTGCCACGACGCACATTCCTCATACGTCAGTCCTGGGTTCACCTGGGACTGACTTCAACCATATGTCAAGTTTTCTTTTAAGTGATTCTGTAGTTGTTCCCAGTTTCTCAATTCTCCTGGTGTTACACTGAATAATCTTTGCAGCTTATTTTGCCGGACTGTTGTATAATTTTGTTTGATATAATTTTGTTATATGGTATAATCAAAGAAGCAAATTTTGTTTGTTTCTTGTTGAGATGCTGTCAGATCCAGGATATTATTCTTGACGCCATAAATTTGTAGCCAAGCGTAGATTACGATATCTTTATCCTCTGCTTTCCAGTCCCTCGATCTTTATTGTCTTTTTTTATTCTCTCTGACTTGTTTATTTCCCTTGGTTTGATTGGTGATCATATGACACAGCAGTATTCAGTCTCGCTTCGTACACATACATTAAAAAATGGCCACAATCAGTATTTGTTATGAAAGTTCTTACAATCATACTCATTATTTGACTTTATTGTACTGTCTTGTCCAGTTTGAATTCCAGTTTACAAATCAGATCTCTGACGTCTTATTCACATTGTACGTCTATCTATGTTTCGCCTCTGTAGGGAGTCGACGATGACTTGTCATTGGTTCACAGACTTACCTGGGGATGGTGGAGGTTTACAGTGAATAGAGTACGAGTTTTTCTGCCGGTCTGGATGTCATGTCGTGTGAGTCGGGTCTGAAGGTTTCTTTATGTAAAGATTAAACTGATCTTTGTTTCTCAGAGATAAATCACAGTTTTTGTTGATGTTTTTATTCCATACGAGATACGTGTCCAGTGAGAGAGACTAGCTGTACCTTGGGGAGGGACACGTACACTCGCCTTTCATCATAACTTCAGAATTTTAACTCTGACACTTTTGACAATTTAATCAGTTGATTCCCATCAATTTAAGAATGGGGTGGCAGCACACCCAAAACTGAGTCTGATTTTCAAACCATCTGTAAAGGAAAAAAAATATTATAACCTGAACCTGACACATAACTTGAGGCACATTCCACCTTTGATGGATTTTTTTTCCAAGAAATATTTTCAACCATTCTTATTTCACTCTTGATAATTGTGTTGTTGTGAGGACGACGTAAGTGATCCACGCAACACATTTATGTACAAATTTTCGCCAAGACTAACCCTGGCACGGTGCTGTGATCGATAACAGGCCGTTCGCCGGGAGTTACATTATTGGCTGGGTCGGGTGTTAAGTGCTCTGAGTGTCATTACCGACATAGGGTGCCCTATGTGTAACTGTAGTGTACTGAGCTCCTTAAATGGATGGATGTGTGTGTGTGTGTGTGTCATCACTGGAATCATTTTTTTGAACATGCTCTATGAAAGAATCACCGCAATTATGATGATCACACAATAATCTATGCTTATGTATGTTTAGCTACGCCACTGACATAACAACCCTATCAAGGAGTAGGCCCGTCCGGCCGGCCATTATATTAGCATTCTACCAGTGTTCCTCCTATAAAATCAGCGCTTACTATCGTTTTCTTTTATACTCCGCCAAGCAATTCTTTATGGTCCGACGTCATCCTGATTTTATGACGAACTTAAGAAAAGTCAATGTAAAGGTTTTATTTAGCGATAGAATAACATGAGATGATATTGATCATGTTCTTACTCTGTAATCTTTGTGTTGTAGAGTTTATCTTGGAAATAGCTACTTTAGTATTTTCCACTTCCATGAAAGAATGTAAATGATTATCATTGATTATCTGTAATATAAGTTACACACTGTTTTGTTGTCCCCAGCCCTTGTCACAGCTTCCCATCCCTTTCAGATGTTTCCAGCCCTTCCAGATGCTTCCCAGCCCTCTCTACTGATCACCAGCCCTTCTTACAACTCCCTAACTGTTGCTATAGTTTGCCATCCCTCCCCACAGTTACTCAGTCCTCTTTATAGCTCATTCCACAGATCGTAATCTCTCCCCACAGCTTCCCAGTCCTTCTCACAGATGGTATCTAACACACTGTGTTGCCCACAGCTACGTGTAATCAGCCGGATTGCTTACGGTGTGACCTGGAGACTGCCGAATGTGTCAAGTGTTTGTATGTCATGATGGCGGCCACCCGGGTGTGTCGCTCTGCCTGCCCTCCTGGCCACACCACCACCTGGCCACCACGCCCTCCACTCATGGGACGCGTCTGTACGGGTGAGTCTAGCCACACCCCTTCCTGGAGCCTCGTCTCTACCTACGTGTAGCCTCGTATAGGTGGAGGTAGGGAGTGTATGGTAGGTGTAAGTGGGTTAGTTGTGGGGGTAGGTGTATGTAGATGGGCTGTGGAGGGAGGTGTAGGTGGGGAAAAGTAAAAGTAACAGCGAACCTGTAGATGTCGCAGGCCGGAGGTCACTTTACATGACAAAATCGTAATTCTCAAGGTCTATCTTATCATTATTGCTAATTGTTATATGAAAATTAGTAAAGACAATGACCTTGTGTATATATTGTTCAAAATATCGTGGGAAATGTGTTCAAAGAATCACCTGATATCTAATTCATCACCAAGAAAGAAGAGTTAGAATGACAGATCATTAGTATTTATATTTTCGAGTTATTTTCATAGGGTTCGACAAAAGCCACTCTTGCTCTCGGAGTGCAGCAACTTAAAAAATCTGTCATCCCTACTCACCAGCACCTACCACCCTCCCTAATCACTCTACCTTCCCCCAGAGCGGAGTATGCTGGCGCTGGTTTCTGGTCGGGACGTGAGTATCATCGCGGGAGCAGCCGTGGGTGGGGCAGTGTGTGTGGGCGTGGTGATCGGTGCGCTGCTCTACATGCGCCGGCGAACCAAACCCGCCCCCGACCACCTCCCCCCGGACCACCGCCACCCACTACCCAGACTCTGGCCAGACAAGAGACCCAACACTACTGGTGAGACTACACACACACATACTATATATATATATATATATATATATATATATATATATATATATATATATATATATATATATATATTATCCTTGGGGATAGGGGAGAAAGAATACTTCCCACGTATTCCCTACGTGTCGTAGAAGGCAACTAAAAGGGAAGGGAGCGGGGGTGCTGGAAATCCTCTCCTCTCTCTTTCTTTTTTATTTTCCAAAAGAAGGAACAGAGAAGGGGTCCGGGTGAGGATGTTTCCCCAGAGACCCAGTCCTCTGTTCTTAATGCTACCTCGCTGATGCGGGAAATGGCGAATAGTATGAAAGAAAAGAAATATATATATATATATATATATATATATATATATATATATATATATATATATATATATATATATATATATATATATGTGTGTGTGTGTGTGTGTGCTTAGGGATAGGAGAAAGAATACTGCCTACATAATCCCTGCGTGTCGTAAAGGCGACTGAGATGGGCGGGAGCGAGAGGCTGGAAATCCACCCTTCCTGTATTACTTTCCAAAAGGAATAGAAGGCGGCCAAGTGAGGAATTTTCCCTCTCAGGCGGAGTCATCTGTTCTTAACGCTACCTTGTTTACGCGGGAAATGGCGTTAATTTTTTGTTGTTGAAAGCTCCAGTCACAGACAAAAAAGTTCACATCAAGGCTGGGCCTTAATTGAAATATAGAGAGAATTATGAAACGGAAAAAGAAAAGACAAGGGAAAGTATTTGCGAATTCTGGAAGTAAAAAAGAAAAAAAGACTTGAAATATGCTAGGTCATAGTTATTGGGAAAAGCATGAGAAAGTAGAGAGTTCCAAAGCTTCGACGTGTAGGGAAAGAAGCAGGTATCAAAATGGCCTATGCTTGAGTGCTGAAGGTCACATAGTAATCATGTGACGCAGCAGTTTGCCGAGTATTATGCGGTCTAGTTAGGGGCATGGGCACACAAGCAGCCAGCTTTCGGAAGTAAAAAAAAAAAAATCATCTAAAGTAACCACACGGAGACAAGACTCTCCAGTAGTTTCAAAATTTGCTAATGACAAGGAATTAAGAACTATGTCCCGTTTGAAGAAAGACTGCCTGAAGATTCAGAGGAATTTAGAGAAATTGATAAAGTGGTCAGAGACCTGGCAAATGGAAATATGCAAAGTAATGCACTTGTTGCTAAATATACAAATCAATGAATACGATGGTGGGAAAACCATCATCTAAAGTTTAAAGGAGAAAAAGATCTTGAAATGATTATCAGTAATAACCAAATATTTGGAAAACAATGCTTAGCTGCTCACAAAAAGGCCAACAGAGAAAAAATTGAAAACTAATAATGTGAACTAAAAGACAAAGGGTACAAAACTCATCCTTTATGATGCCCTGGGTAGACCTCATTGGTCCTCACTGTTCAACTCTGGTCACCAAGCCTTAAAAGATGAAGAAACACAATAAAGTCAAACAATATCAACCAAATTAACCCCTTTACACAGTAACAAGTCTCTTGAGGTTAGACTCTAAGACCTAGGACTATTCTCAAAATGTAATACTAACATGGACTTTTTTCTTCAGGTGAAGTGATAACGCAAAGGAAAAAGCTGCCTATAAATCAAGGCTAAAGAAATAATTCATTTATATGGAATGAGTAAATAATCCTGCTTAAGAGTCAGTAAGCTCTTTTTAATTTTTTCAGAATCCCACCTTAGTGCATCTGTTATCTTTAGCAGTTGGAACTTTTTTCTTGTTCACATTTTTCTTCCTATTCACACTTACGTATAATATTTCTGTAGCATTATGCTTCCCACATATTAAACAGAGATTCTTCTCTTCTTTCTCTCGCTGGCAAATGAGCTGTACACAGACAAGGCAGTTTACCAGATAACCTTGTTGTGCATCTTCATGTCTTGTAATTTGTCTCATATATATGCCATTGTACAAAGGCAAAGGGGATAAGAGTGAGTGCTCAAATTACAGAGGTATAAGTTTGTTGCATATTCCTGGTAAATTATATGGGAGGGTATTGACTGAGAGGGTGAAGGCATGTACAGAGCATCAGATTGGGGAAGAGCAGTGTGGTTTCAGAAATGGTAGAGGATGTGTGGATCAGGTGTTTGGTTTGAAGAATATATGTGAGAAATACTTAGAAAAGCAAATGGATTTGTATGTAGCATTTATGGATCTGGAGAAGGCATATGATAGAGTTGATAGAGATGCTCTGTGGAAGGTATTAAGAATATATGGTGTGGAAGGCAAGTTGTTAGAAGCAGCGAAAAGTTTTTATCGAGGATGTAAGGCATGTGTACGTGTAGGAAGAGAGGAAAGTGATTGGTTCTCAGTGAATGTAGGTTTGCGGCAGGGGTGTGTGATGTCTCCATGGTTGTTTAATTTGTTTATGGATGGGGCTGTTAGGGAGGTGAATGCAAGAGTTTTGGAAAGAGGGGCAAGTATGAAGTCTGTTGGGGATGAGAGAGCTTGGGAAGTGAGTCAGTTGTTCGCTGATGATACAGCGCTGGTGGCTGATTCATGTGAGAAACTGCAAAAGCTGGTGACTGAGTTTGGTAAAGTGTGTGAAAGAAGAAAGTTAAGAGTAAATGTGAATAAGAGCAAGGTTATTAGGTACAGTAGGGTTGAGGGTCAAGTCAATTGGGAGGTAAGTTTGAATGGAGAAAAACTGGAGGAAGTAAAGTGTTTTAGATATCTGGGAGTGGATCTGGCAGCGGATGGAACCATGGAAGCGGAAGTGGATCGTAGGGGAGGGGACGAAAATTCTGGGAGCCTTGAAGAATGTGTGGAAGTCGAGAACATTATCTCGGAAAGCAAAAATGGGTATGTTTGAAGGAATAGTGGTTCCAACAATGTTGTATGGTCGCGAGGCGTGGGCTATGGATAGAGTTGTGCGCAGGAGGATGGATGTGCTGGAAATGAGATGTTTGAGGACAATGTGTGGTGTGAGGTGGTTTGATCGAGTAAGTAACGTAAGGGTAAGAGAGATTTGTGGAAATAAAAAGAGCGTGGTTGAGAGAGCAGAAGAGGGTGTTTTGAAATGGTTTGGGCATATGGAGAGAATGAGTGAGGAAAGATTGACCAAGAGGATATATGTGTCGGAGGTGGAGGGAACGAGGAGAAGTGGGAGATCAAATTGGAGGTGGAAAGATGGAGTGAAAAAGATTTTGTGTGATCGGGGCCTGAACATGCAGGAGGGTGAAAGGAGGGCAAGGAATAGAGTGAATTGGATCGATGTGGTATACCGGGGTTGACGTGCTGTCAGTGGATTGAATCAGGGCATGTGAAGCGTCTGGGGTAAACCATGGAAAGCTGTGTAGGTATGTATATTTGCGTGTGTGGACGTGTATGTATATACATGTGTATGGGGGTGGGTTGGGCCATTTCTTTCGTCTGTTTCCTTGCGCTACCTCGCAAACGCGGGAGACAGCGTCAAAGCCAAAATATATATATATATATATATATATATATATATATATATATATATATGCAAACCCCTCCCTTTACCCATTTCTTCTACACACCTTGTCTTTAACCTGATGCCTCCACATATGCTTCTCTCCATCCGTTGCATTCATCTATCCTTCCCTGGGAGAATGGAATAAACTGAAAGGACATGGTAAATGGAAACTGCATACTGTCTAAAAGACAGTATGGTAAATCAAATGTTCCAGAGATGGGGCTCCTTAAATGGAAAACTTCCTAACCATACAAAACCAACAGGTATTAGGTTATTACACAATCTTCCCAGTTATTATTTACTCATCCTTTCCACCCTTCTCCTGCATTTCATATTGTTTGCATAGTTGGCATCCTTCCCCACAGCTAGGCACCTTTCCATTCTCAGGCAACCCTTCTGCATTCCCCTAGCTCAAGGCACCCCATTTCCCTCAGGTACTCCTCAAGCCCCAGCCATCCCTCTAGCCCAAGGCAGTTCTCCAGCCTTAAGCACCCCTACAACCCTATGTATCTCTTCAGCTCCAGCATCCCTTCAGCCCAAAGCACCCCTACCACCCCTGGCACCTCTCCAGCTCAGGCAACATTCCTCCAGCCCCAGGAACCCCTCAACCTCAGGCATCCCTCCAGCCCCAGGCAACCCTCCAACCTCAGATACCCCTTTATCCCCAGGTTCCCCTCCAACCCCAGGCATCCCTCCAACCTCTGGTGCCCCTCCAGCCCCAGGTACCCCTCCAGCTGCACTTACCTATCCCATCCCAACAGAAGTGCCAGTGGCAGATGAGGAGCGAGCTGAGTTCCTGCAAGAGCTGACCTCCCTGAGGGGAGAGGCAACCAACTTCCTGGAGATGCTAAGCCACACACGCAACCGCTTCAGGACATTAGGTGGACCTGACTCCCCCACCGACACCAAGGCCAAGGCTTACAGGTGTGTGTGTGTGTGGACCTGACTTCCATCAACTGCTGTCTGGAATAAACTTGTTCATTTATTTTGGGAATCAACATCATGACCTGTAGATAGACGTGCCCAGTAATGTCCATGATTTAACCCTCAACCTATCCTCCACAGACATAACCCCTGATCTATCCTCCATGGATATGACTTCTGATCCATCCTTCACAGATATGACCCCTAACTCATCCTCCATTGCTATAACCCCTGACCCATCTCCCACAGATATGACCTTTGACCCATCCTCCACAGACATGACCATTGACCCATCCTCCACAGACATGACCTTTAACCTATCCTCCATGGATATATGACCTTTGACCCATCCTCTACAGGCATGACAATGACTCATCCTCCCCAGGGGCCATGTGTTATGGTCTTTGACCTAACATGGAATGTGGTTTATGACCATTATCCAAAGCTAGGATTAGGGTTCATGACTAACTTGCTGAGGATCCTTAGTATAAGACAATGATTTTACTTATGTAAGTGAATTTTCCTAACCCAAGCCACTATGCTGTTTTGCCATTAGCTAAGTCCTAGTAGCAAAGATCAGGGGCCTTACTTTAGATCATGAATTAAGACCCAAATTAATTATTTTTCTTCCTTCATTGAGTTATGGATGTGGCCTTTCATCATCCATTTTACAGAGGTACTTATCATGAAACCTGATCTTTCTGCTTTCAGGGTCACTTATGACCTACCCCAGGGCCTTGGTTCCTAACCTCATATCCTTCCTCTAAAATCCTGTTGATTATTGCATACAGATTCATTTGATTACTCTTATACATGACCTTTTGTCATCTCTGCCCCCATAAAACTATACTTGGTAAGTTCTCCCCTTCTTCAGGGCTGTGGTCCGTGACCTGTCACGAGTGTTAACATTGCTAAATCGCAAGGACGAGCATATCTTGACAGTGCCTGGTGACTGGCGACGGCTCCTGTCCTGGGCTGCCCGAGTCTTAGCCAGATACAAGAGACAGAAGGCTGCTAAGGTGAGATCCCTGATTAAGGTACTTTAAACAAGATAAACTCTTTACAATATTTTGTTGCTTAATATAACATCCCCTGGATCCTCACATGCTGCAGTAGGATCCTCCCCCAAAATTCATTTGTTAATGTTGGACACACTCCTTTGGATCTTCAGTTTTTAGTGTAGGATATCTTTTCCTGGAACCTCGGTAGCTCCTGTAGTATGTCCTCTCCTGAATAAGGATAAAGTAACAGAAATAGAAATTGATAAGAGAAATAACATGAGAGAGAGTAGTAGAGGCAGCAAACTGACAAGAAATATGGCTGGTAACTATTTTAAATGTGAGTCCACCCTAAACAGATAACATCAAAGCATCACTCGCTTGATCTGCCAGAAACACTTTACTTTTCAAGTGCAAGTTTAAGCTTTAGTATAATGAGGGCAGACAAAAGTGGACTGCAAGAAGTCTTAATTTTTTAGGTATGTCATACAGATAATTCATTCCTTTAATCATATAAAAACTGTTGGGAAGTCTGCCATACCTTACAGATGAATTTTTACAAAGACATTACCCTCACTCTATGTTGAATGGAAAACATTCTTATCACTGCCACCACAAATGCGTACAGTTTGAGAAATGTGATGGAAAGTGTTCTAGAATGCACCACAAATATTGGCCTAGCTATGGAAAATGACTGTTTAATTTGTTTATGGATAGGGTGGTGAAGAAGGTGAATGCAAGGGTCTTGGAGGGAGGGGCAAGTATGCAGTCTGCAGTGGGTAAGGAGGCCTAGGAAGTACGTCAGTTATTGTTAACCAATGACTTGGCACTGGTGGCAGTCTCTAGAGGGAAACTATGGGAGATAATGTCTGAGTTTGGGAGTGTGTGCAAAAGGAGAAAGTTGAGAGTAAATGTGAATAAAAGCAAGGTCAGTTGTAGGTTTAGCAAAGCAGAGAGACAGGTTAATTGGCTGTGAATTTGAATGAAGAACATTGAAGGAAGTAGGGTATTCTACATTCCTGGGAGTCGACATGGCAGCAAATGGAGCCATGGAAGCAGAGGCAAATCATAGGTGAGGGAGCAAAGGTTGTGGGAGCATTGAGGAATATGTGGAAAGAGAGGTCAGTATCTGAGAGGGCAAAAGTTGGTATGTTTAAAGGTATAGTAGTCAAAGGAATATTGTATGATATGAGACATGGGCAGTAGCTAAGAATGTATGGAAGAAAGTAAATGTGTTAGAAATGGAATGTTTATCATAAGATGTGGTGTAAGGAGGGTTGCTCAAGTAAGAAATGATAGGGTTGTAGGGAGGCGTGGTAATAAAAATTTGTATGGTTGAGAGAGTCGAAGAGGCTGACCTGATATGGTTTAGCTATGTGAAGGAGGGGTTGACAAAGTGGATACGTTTGTCAGAGATAGAGTACAAGGAAAAGGATGAAACTAAATTAGAGTTGGAAGGATGAAGTGAATAAGATTTTGAGTGCTAAGGGGTCTGAATATGCCAGAAGCTGAAAGGCATGCATGGGAGAGAGTGAACTAGAGCAATTTTGAACACATGGGATGAATTGCTATCGGTTTACTGAACTAGGGCATGCAAAGCACCTGGGGGAAATCACGGTAAGGTCTATGAGGCTTGGTTGTGGAAAGGTGGTTAAGGTTTCGGTACATTACATGTGACAGCTAAAGAATGGATGCAAGCAAATGAGGCCTTTACTTTGGCTGTTCCTGGAGTTACCTCATTCACACAGGAAACATCAAACAAGCATGAAAGAAAGAAGAAAAATAAGAAATTTCGAAACCAGCCTTGACTTCCGTGGAAATCCACACATTAGATGGTAACAAATAAGAAAGACCCATCCACTCATAGACACACATATACACCCATACATGTACATTTACATACAAATGCATATCAACATCCACATACAGACATATACATATATACACAAGTATATATTCATACTTTCTTGCCTTCATCCATTCCTGGGGCTACCCTGCCCCACAGGAAACAGCATCGCCACCCCTTGCATCAGCGAGGTAACACCAGGAAAACAGACAAAAAAGGCTACATTTATTCGCATTCAGTCTTTAGCTGTCATATATATATATATATATATATATATATATATATATATATATATATATATATATATACCCTAGCCTAAGCCAGGTACCAATTTTATTGACCAACCCCTAAGGTTGGATGAACAGCTGGGTTGACTGTGAGTTAGATGTTCTCCACAGTACACCAAGGGAAATGTTATTGGCCAGTTACTGATTTGAAATATTATTGCGCGTAAGAAGGTGTTAACTTGTGAAACTAATATTTCAGAACCAATAAGCAGTAAATAACTTCTTAATTTGCAAGAATACAGAACAAATAATTATTTTCTCATTTTTGGAAAATAAGGAAGCAAAGTCCAGGAACCAGTACCTAATTTCCAGAGAATACAGAACTAGGGACCAGTTACTCTTTTCACTTCTAGAAAAAATAGAAACAGTTACCAGTAAGTGAGCCAGCACTTCAGTTGTTGTCAAGTAGCACTCCTCAAACCCAGGAAGCTGTCTTTCTTTCTGCCACATGGACTACTGGCATTCTGTCCACAAACATACAGTCTCATTGTCACGCATAACACCTGGCAACACTTAACTTGCACAGCTCAATTCTTTGTAACTAGATTCTCCTGCAGTGAGCGCTATGTGCTAGCCCCTGCCTTTTGGCAAAATGGTAGGAGCAATAGATAGAAGTAGAAGGAAGGAACCTTTAGGGAGAGGCATTAGGTAGTAGTAGTAGTTAGGAACCTTTAGACTAGAGCATTAGGTAGTAGTAGTAGTAGGCAGAAACATTAGGCAGGAGCATCATGTAGTAGTTGTCAGTAGGAACATTAGGTAGGATCATCTGCAAACACTGTATTACAGTTTCCCTCTGCCAGTGGCCTATTAAGGGTGAGGCACTAAAGGTTAAGAAGCAGCACTGGAGTTCACTAGATATGGAGACTTTATTGCTTTGGCCTCCCCTTTGAGGGAGTTGTTGGAGGAAACAGGCATCAGAGATATAGATAGATAGATGGACTTTCATTACCTCTTGTGTTCCTCATTTGTGAGTCTAAAATTGAATCATAAATACAAAGAATAGTTTCACATCATCCTTTGCAGTTAATTGCTGAATTTTGTATGAGAAGTTTGTTATTAGAAGACTATAAGAAACTACAAACTAACATAAGCAAAGTCCTCCCCTGGGCCACTGAATCAACACACTTTTCAGTGATTATAAGTTCCAACTCCTCAATATGGGGAGAGTGAAGAAACTAAGAGCAGCACAGAGAACCAAATGGACATAGACACCATCCTATCATGACTGGACATTGTTAAAGACCTCCTATAAATAATGTCTGATTACCTTTTCTTCAGCAAACAGAACAAGATAACAATTGCCTCTTTTGAAAATATGGTTGGATGGTTCTTTCAAACCTTCAAGATGAGAGGAAAAACCAATGATGATTCTCTTCAAGACATCAGGACTCGGGAACAGAATACTGCTGTATACACCACCTTAAAAGGCTGGCAGAATTGCAGTTTTATGTTCAAAGATCCTTCATGGCATGATAAAGGAACTGCACTAGTTGGAACAACTGAAATCATTGAGGAGAGGTATACCATTATTCGAACCTGAAAAATCCTGGAAGGTATGGTTCCATACATACACCATAAAATAATTCCCTGTTGCCACAACAGGAATAGAAGACTGTAAAATGTTATCTCAAATCAAAAGGTCTGAAAATACCTTGATCATCCAGAGCCCATGAATATTCATTTCATTGCCTGCAACCATCAGAAACACCATGGGATGCACCTTGGAGATATTTAAGTGTACCAGATCAGCCAGACTATGGTGGTTGTATGGGCTTGCAGGCCATTGTTTAGTCTGCAGCTTGGACTAAACCTGGGTTGTAGGGGTAGAGGACCCACAAAGACTACTCTAAGTATTCTCCAGGAGTATCGAAAGCTGGATCTCCTTCGTATCATCAGTGCCAGTTATAAGACACTTCTCCAGATCCTCAAAAGCTATTGTAGGCTAGTTTAGAACATATTTGGTTATATATTTAATTCCCATTGTAAGGTATCTTCCCCTGGATTCTAAGTAGCTAGTGAGGATTTCCTCTAAAAGATACTTCATAACTATTGTAGGATACTCTTCCTTGAATACTTTTGAGGCCCTACTCACTCCATCCTGCCCCTGGCTATCCATATCCCACCCCAGCAAAACCTTTAGACAGTCACTGTTTTCCTTTCATTTAATAGGTCAGTTCATATTTAGAGACAGTAGAAGTAGTTGGTCAGCATCCACCAACCAGGGAGGTATATTACCAGTACTACCCACCTGGGTATCAGGAGGGTCAGTGATGGCTACAAGGTGAGCCAGCACTACACTGGTCATCAAGTTGCACTCCTTTAATCCAGATATCTGTCTTTTCTTTATGCCTCCTGCACATATGAGCTGCTGGCACTCTGTCCACCACATACAGTATCTCCTTGTCACGCATAACACCTGATAAACACTTAACTCATACAACTCATTCTTCGTAACTCTAGATGTTTCTGCGGTGAGTGCTATGCACTTGCCCTGCCTTTTGGCAAAATTTTGGGAGCAATAGATAGATGCATTAGGTAGGACCATTAGACAGGGGCGTTAGATAGAAACATGAATATTTAGGAATATTTAGCTTTGGGCATTAGGCAGCAACATCAGGTAATAGTTGTTGTTGGGAACATTAAGTATGAGCCTCTGAAAACATTGTGCTAGAGTTGCCCTCTGCCAGTGGCCCTTTAAGGGTGAGGTATGAAAGACTAAGAAGCAGTACTGGAGTTCACCAATTTTGGAGATTTTTGCTGTAGCTACCCCCTCGAGGGAGTTCCCAAAGGGAACAAGCATCAGAGATATAGATCCACAGTAGAGTATAGACATCATGATAATAAATACATTACATTTCTATGGTAAAAACAGAAATATGTACTGAGTGTATATGCTATTGCAGGAGAGTGGGGACATACCTTCACTGGAACCTGTGGTAGCTGGTGGCACTCTTTACCAGACACGGCGTCAAGCACAAGCCGAGCGATGTCGCCTCGTTACCCAGGGTGCCCCAAGCTCCTGCAGACCAGCACAGGATGTCCTCAGGATTACCCCTCAGCACCAGGAAGGACTCCTCATGGCATACAGAGGTAAGAACATCCCATTTCCAAGACTGTAAGTATTCTAGATGACTGCAAAGACATTTACAGGTATCACGAGAAGTTTTTCATATTATAAGAAGGACTGATAATAGGAGACCTGATGGTCCTTGACAGAGTTATCTGCTGTCATTATCTTGACTTGTGATGGAAACTAGATGGTAAAACAGAAGGCATCACACCCACAACTCCCTCAGCCTCATCTGATGTCATGAGAGAACTTCATCATCATTGCCACATAGTTTTAGTATGGATGTCCATTAAGAACACTCTTTATATTCCCAACAATGTGCACTGAAGTAATAAAGAACACCATGGTTTAAACAAGAGCAAAATGTGTTACTGTAGGACTTTTTACTAGATACTAATAATCCTGTTAAATGACATTTGAAACGAACACTCAGAATAACACCTTTTACCTTGATTTGCCTTAAACTTCTGTCATTTAAACCTTTAAATGACATTCAGAATGTATACTAGTAATATGTGCAGTCTTGCTAGGATTTTGGAAACTTACACATATTTACAGTGTGCAAGTCTTTTGACTAATATAGTCCTTGGTAATTAGGCTGGACTCATATGGTAGTCTGATTTATTTTTGCAAGATAAAGTTAAGGTTGAGTAATGTAATATTTGTTGCAATTTGTTTTACTGAAAGATTAGAGAGTATTACATATTGTACTCAGACTAGGGCAAGAAATACATTTTGTTTATCAGCATAACATTCCAAGAGTGCATCATTAAGAGGTGATCAAATACAAATATTCAAAGTTATCAAAGATTTGATAATCTTATTCAGTCAAGTTACAAAAGACTTGATTAGTCTGATTTTACCCATAGTAATGGATAAAAACTCGTGGACAAACATTTTACTTCAAATGAAATGAAATTCTTTTTCTTCAAAAGGATTGTTAACATATGGAATGATTTACCACTTACAGTGATTGAAAGCAGTACTATAGATATGTTTAAAATCACAGAGACAATTTGCAAGTCATTCTCTCTAAATTGTCTGTTTGCCTTCTAACTTACACCACACTAATCTGTGTTTGATTATTTTTTCATACATACATATTCGCCATTTCCCACATTAGCTAGGTCCCACAGCCCTTTCCGAGGTTTCCCCTTACTACTTCACATACCTTGGATCAGCCCATTGACTGCAGGTCATCCAATCTCTCCAGTTTGCTTTGTCCCTTGCACATTTTACACCCTTCTGCACGTTCAGGCCCTGAACCATCAAAGCATCTTTCATTCCATCCTTCCACCTCTTCCTTGGTTTCCCCTTTTTCCTTGTTCCCTTCACTTCTGATATCATCCTTCCTCACTCACACTCTTCCTCTCCATTCATCCAAAGCACACCCTCTTCAGCTCTCTCATACATACTTTTCTTACTAACCTCACATCTCTCTAACCCTATCATTTCTTGTTCGATCTATCCTCCTTATACCATACTTTGTCCCCCAAACATTTCATTTCCAGCACATTCACCCAGTCCTCTACATTTTTGCTTAAGGCCAACACTATACATCCACATATCTCTGACAGGACTACCATACCATCAAACGTACCCATCTTTGCCTTTAAAATAGTGACCTGGCATAGGCTGGTGTGTGTGTGTGTGTGTGTGTTTAATTATCCATTTGCTATTACCTATTTGTACTGTATGGGGGGGGAGTTCTACACTCATGGGGCCCCTATGTCTAAAAAATTCTCTATCATACCACCTAAACAGATTCCAAAATTAGTCTGAAACACAGTTGGAGAAATTCAACCTAATGAAAAATAAAGTAATGAGGATGGAACAAAGCAAAAGACAGCCTTAGTATGAGTATTATTTAGCTGGTAATCAGCTTCAGTATTTTGTGTGTAAGAAGAACTTGGGATGCAACATCGCCCCTGTCTTGACCTCAAAGTCCCATATTAGAAGAACAATTGGGTAGACAAACTAGTTTTTAGCAAATATAGAACAGCCTTCAGTTATTTGGACAAGGAAATATGTAGCAAGCTGTTCTTGTCCTAAATAAGGTCAAAACTGAATGTGCTTCTCAAGTTTAGACACCACATGCAAAGAAGTGAAAAGAGCTTATATAGAAGGTCCAGAGAAAGGCATCAAAGATAGTGTCAGAATAAAGAGTCAAGTTACAGTTGAAAGGCCGCAGGCTTTAGATTTCCGACCGTGAAAGAGAGAAGAGTGAGGGGTGATTGAATAGTCTTTGAGGTTTGAAAAGATAACAACATGGACAGTGAACAGTTCTTCAAGAGAGATATAAGGATAGAACAACCAGAAGACATAACATGAAATTAAGTAGAAAAGTTATTAAAAAGGTTGCAAAGAAATACTTTTGTTGTATAAGAGTGGTGGTTAAATGGTACAAAATGACAAAACATGGTCAACGCAGACAGCATACATGTATTGAGGTCATCTGATAGTAAAGAACTTTCAAGAGATGGGGCTTCTCGAGTGCAAAACTCCCTCCCTGTACAGTACAGATAGGTAATTAATGGTACTGGTGCAAAGAACTTAATGAGCTATATGCTGATATAAAGATTTTAAGAGGACCCACACTCCAGCAGGCCTTTTGTGTACAAGTAGGGGAAGGGAATAGAGTGTGTAGGGGTCCTTGAATGATATATCACTTGGATCTAAGTCTGATTTTGCCAGTTTTGGAGAGTTTGGTAAAATCTGGAGTTGGAATCCTCAGAATCAGATTGAATGCTCAACATGTTGCCAGTCTTACAGTATCAAAAATTTCAGAGTACTGTATGTTTAAAGGTTATCCATACAGTTAATATTGTGACTGACTGACATGGAGAGAGTGAATAAATGTGCCAAGGAATTAATTTAGAAAAATGCAAATGGGAGTAAAGATAGATGGTATAGTATTCACAACCAAAAGGCAACAAGTAATCAGATGCTTCCTGGTTATATCACACTTGTATACAAACAAAATATATTAGTGTTATTTTCCATTGTGGGAACAAGTTAAGAACCTTATGAATGGAATCGAGTAATGGGGAAGTACCAGGACCAGTCAGTTTAGAATAGGTCTTCAACAAGAAAAAACATGAGGAAAATACCAAGCAGGAAATGCCATTGGTCACTTGTTTAGAGAGACTGTTTGAAATTATTAAGAAACAGGATCAGAGGTTAACACTATTAGAGATGGAAGGTCAGAATCTAAGGGATCAAGTTATACACTGTTAAACATGACCTTAGTGAGCTCAGAAATATAGCCCTTGGATATGAACAAAATTTCATATTAATAGAAGGAATTCATAAGGTTCATAATCAGAGAAAAAAAGGGGGAGTTTATTAGAAGCAATTGTATAGGGTGTAATGGTTCTCATCAAAATGTCCCAAAGGCTGATCAGCTTGAGGAAAGGAATGAAATACAAACTGAATTGGTTGGCAGTAGTAGGAAAGGAGGTGCAAATAGCAGCAACTTTTACAGCTGAATGATGTAATGGAACATAGACCTAGTACAAAACTAAGAAAAAAGTTTAAAAAGTATAATTACTTTTATAGTATAAGATTTGTACATGAACAGATTAGAATGACTGAGGACATGCTTGATGCAGACAGCATACATGAATTCAAGATGCATGTTCAAGAGAGAGGGCCCTACAAGTGTGAAACTCCCTACCGATATGGTACAAATAGGTATTTACACACCTTAAGTCTGCCTGCAATGGAAAAGATAAGAGTAAGAACTTAGATGATGACAACCTATAAGACTTTTCATCACTTTGATGAAATCAGGAGTGATCAGACTTTCGAAACATGCAAGGTTAGAAAAAACAAAGTCAGGCAAGAAACATGTTATAAAAGATAAAAAGAAGTACTTCATTGTTATGAGTAGTAGATAACTGAAGTGAGCTGAATGATATTTTATGAATGTGGACACCTTACAGAATTTTACAAAATTTTATGATATCAGAGAAAGTTCTCAAGTATTGAACTCGCTTTCCCATATTGTACTGATAGATAATTTCATACACACACACACACACACACACACACACACACACACACACACACACACACACACACACATAGTAAATATGATCTCTGTTCATGTTAAGTACTCCATTACATAGGTCAGATACTGATGTTGACTTTGGCCTTTCAGACACCACACTTAGCCAAATGGGATCAAGATCTACTTCACTGATGAGCCTTACACCAACTATTTTTGAGGAGGATGAAGATGAGAACAGTGATGAGATCCTGTTCAAAGATGACTTGGAAACCTCTCCAACGGAACCTTTCAGAGTGAGGAACAGCAATGTCAAGGATTGTACTAAAGGTTCGAATTTCAAAATCATATACCAAGTGCAACACCCACATGTCAATTTCCACGTTACTAATGAGGAAATACTGAAAGGGAATGAATTCATTCAAGAAAACAATAACAATATAACGAAGGAAGCGAAACACACCACGCAACTCAGCAACATGCTTAACAGTTCTCGTCAAGCCTCTCCAACTGCTACAGAAAAAATCATGAATATGAAAAACATGGGGCATTCATTAGAAACCAGTAATGAAGCTAAACACATCAAGCAAAACTTTATAAACCGACAAGACTACAAGAACAAAAAAGTTGTACAAGATTTGTTTGAATCCAAAAATGAAACCAAAACAAACCACCTAAAGCTCCAGAACTCGTGTGTGGATTCTGGAATGCCTGAGAGTGACCTCATCAATGCCACTCTCTCTGGTGAGGATGTTTATATCAACATTATCAGAAAGCCAGTAATGGTAGGCCTGATGCTTGCTGGAGACCCCTACAGGGATGACACCATTGATAGCACAGAAAATCTTAAATGTCAGTCTCAATGGGCAAATGGTCATGTGAGCCCAATGCTAAGTTGTAAGGGCGAAGTGAGTCAACACATACCTGGCCCAAGATGTGAACTAACCACAGAACTTTAAGAGACATTGTTATGTAAATGATAAGGGATACATCAGAAAATCTGTTCTCATAAGTTGTAACTGGTGATGGTGTGAGTCAGCATTTTTACATGAATTTACTAAAGAAAGAAAGAGAGACAGGAAGTCTTCTGAGGTACAGTGCACTCAAGATCAATTGTGATATCATTATCTATTTGTAATATGGCTGGTGGTGATGTCTCTGGCTGGCCTGTGTGTGATTAGTGATACTACTTACAAGCATACAAGTCTTTAACTGTATTTACATAGACTAAATTTTAACATTTTATAATCATTTTGTGTAAATTCTCAGCAGCACTACCCTCCTTAGTGGCACCACATGTAGAACTGGTTTAGAGTACACATCACCATACACTTTCCAAGTCCATGGGCAGGTTAAACTGTTCCCCACCAAAACACTGAAGAGTATATATTTTCACAAATTAACTGAATAATTTATAGATGTCCTGGAGTATTTTTCATCATACTGTATATTGATGAATTGCTCATCTCTACTCCTATCATCATTTTTATGTACATAATGCTTTTGTGGATGTTGTTTTGTATTTTCAGTCCCTCTCTGTATTTTAATAGTGTTTTAAGGACAATATAATTTCATCTCATTATTTACTTACCACATCATTGTTCATGCATAAGCAATGAAAAACAAGGGGAATTAGCGAATAGCATGCTCTTCTTAACAGTACAAACTTGCTAACCTTTATACCAGGTACTTGTTACTGTATGTATGTGTGATAGTGTTTGGTTCATATAATTGTATGTAACTGTGATTTTCATTGGGTTGTGCTATACAGCTCTGTGTTGCCAGATCTCTCAACTGTGGAAAACCATTCTGGCCTAACCTAACAGACCAACTTAGATTTAAGGTGAGACTTAGTTTTTTCACATCCTTGTCAGAACTGGCATATTTTATCTATCCATCTATTTATACCTCCAATGCTCATTCCCTCCAGGAACTCCCATCAGGTTGGTGGTCATGGCAAAAGAGTCTCCACTTATCCCTGTCCTTGTATGCCTCCTTCACATACACCATCCCATACATTCTTCTGCCATTTCTCTCTCTCTCTCTCTCTCTCTCTCTCTCTCTCTCTCTCTCTCTCTCTCTCTCTCTCTCTCTCTCTCTCTCTCTCTAATACACTTTCAATCTATTTCCCCATTTCCGAGGTGGTTCCCCCCCTCACACCAACCCCTATAATTGTACTACCATGCCCTGTCCTTGTAAACTTCCTGTCTTGCATTCTTTCCACATACCCAAATCACCTCATATCACATTTCACTCAATCTACCACTCCACAATTCATTCCCTTTGCATTCTCTGCTGTAACAAATCTCCCATATATTCCTTCATTTCTTTCTTCATTCCATCTAGTTATATCACATACTCCTCTCAAATAGCTCATTTCCACCCCTGTGACTCATTGCTTCTCCATGTTTTGGCTGTTTTGCACATAGTTTATGCCTATTATCATACATTTTCCCTGATCTAGGACCTGCTTCTCCAAACTATCACTTTGTTTTCAGTTGAAAATATCATAGAGAGCTTGAAAGGTGGAATAATCAAAATGAATTTACATAATATAGTTGAGCAATCAAGTGTATGAAAATGATAATATTCATGTGTTGCATAACAAGTACCTGTATAGATTAGATTATGTGAAATTTTAGTGAATAATGATTTTCATAATCATACTAAATTAACAGTCCCTGATATTTTTTTTTTTTTACTTTGTTGCCAATTCATGCATTAGTAAAGTAGTGCTAGGAACAGACAAAGAAAGGCAGCATTTGCTCACATCCATCCTCTAGTTGTAACATGTAGTGCACCAAAACCACAGCTCCCTAGCCACAACCAGGCCCCGCAGACCTTTCCATGGTTTACCCCTGCCACTTCATGTACCCTGGTTCAGTCCATTGACAGTGCATTGACCCCTGTATACCACATCGTTTGAGTTCACTCTCTCCTGTCTTGTCTACCCTCCTGCATGTTCAGGCCTGGATCACTCAAAATCTTTTCCACTCCATCCTTCTACCACCAATTTGGTCTACCCATTTTTCTTGTTCTTCCTCTTCTGACATATAATCCTCTTTGTTTACCCCTCCTCATTCATTCTCTCCATATGTCCAACCATTTCAGCACACCCTGTTCTATTCTCTCAACCACACACTTTTTATTACCACACCTCACTCTTACCCTTTTATTACATATTTGATCAAACCCCTCACACCACATATTGCTCTCAAGCATTTAGTTTCCAACCCCTGTCCTCGTATTCTCATTTATAGCCCACACCTCACATCCATATCATATTGTTGGAACTATTGTTCCTTCAAACGTAACCATTCTGGCCTTCTCAGACAATGACCTCTTTTTCCACACATTCTTCAGTGCTTCCAGAATCTTTGCCCCCTTACCTGAATGAAGTGTTGAATTAAAAGTTGCAAAGTATGCCTGGTATGAAAAGCAGATTGTTAATTATTCTTCATATATAGAGCTTTTATTACGTTAAGTACTGTTGGGACATGTGGTTATATAATGTGAAATATTATTTTTAAACTTTAGATTTTGTTACTTAATTATGTATCAAATTATAGTTTTGTGCCTGTATATATAAATGTGATTACTTATTTCAAGTTACTTACAGTACTTGTACTGTATTAGTAGCAAGTTTTACTTATTTCAAGTTACAGTATTAGTAACTATTGGTAGCAAGTTCTACACTCATGGGGCCCCATGTTCTAAACTTTCGGTCATACATTTTAGACTTTTGTATATTGTTATGATTCCCTCTCTAAGTTTATTTCATATGTCCACTAATCTGATATTTAAAAGATCATCACATTGTCTCTGTCAAATTTCTTGTTTAACATTTTGAATTTTGTGATCAAGTCTCCTGTTACCAGTCTCATATCTTCATTGGGAAAATTAATGGCCTCTTACCTTTCACTATAAATCAACTTTCTTGATTCAGGTGCTATCATTGTTGCCAGTGTCTAACCTCTCTCAGTTTTTGTTCTTCTTTAAGAGCCAAACTTGAAAAGTGTATCCAACATTTGGTTTAATACACATTATGAATAGCTTGCTAAACATCTTCTCTGTGTATATGAATGCAGTTTTATTTACTGCAGGCATTTTGTCTACATAAGAATTCTCCTGAAGTGCAACTCTAGCAATAGGTTAAGTAATTCTTTCCCCTTCAAGAAACTGTCATTTCATCTTTAACTCTCAAGAGAAAAGGAGCCCTGAATTATTCACATTATGGTGAAGTGCCTGCATTACAGTATTATCAGTTTCAGCTCTCTCATACACAGATACCATTAAGTTATTTTCTTCTGGATAACATTCATATTAAGGCCTTCTTTCATTATTCCCCATCCTCTTTACTTAATATTCAATTTGGGTGAACTGCATCATTGTGTACATGATCATCTGTTTGTAAGTACCAGCATGTTGATATGGGAAGAGAGTTTACATATCTGGGGCCCCAGGTCTTGAACTGACCTTTCTGTAAAATTCTTCTGTGCTTCTGCATTCAGTTTTTATTTCGCTTTTTCTGTTAAAAGTGCATAAGTACTTTTTCAAATTTCTTGTCTCTTCGTAATTTCTTGTGTCCTTAATATCAACATGATCATATTCATTGATAACATTGAAAGTTATGATTATGTCCTTCCAATCTTCTTTTGATGTATGTCTGTGTTTATGTATGTATCTATGGATGCATGTATCTGTCTGTCTGGGATTGTATATGTATTTTTGTATGAGTACCTGACCGTCTGCATATGAGATAGTGTCTATTTGAATAAAATTAGTGGGACACTAAAGATACTTTAATCATAAGAATTATTAGTATTGCAGGTTTCATTGAGACTTTTGTTGCACTTATTTTATCTTACCATCCCACTTACTCTCTTTTTCCACACCCATTTTTTCCACTTTCCCATTACTTATTGTCTTTTTTCTCCTAACCCTTGTTTCATTATCCTCACTTCTTACTTTTCTCTCTTAATTTTTGGTTTCCTTTTCTGACTTTTTCTTCTTTCTCCTTCACTCTTCTGCAGTAGTTGTTAAGCAGCCACCAACCAGGGAAGTATATTACACTACCTGCCTGGATTTTGGGATGGGTGACACTTTCCAGTGAGCCAGCACTTTGATAGCTGTGAAGTGTCATTCCTTTGATCCAGGTAGCTATCTTTTCTTTCTGCCTCGTACATATGTGGGCAGCTAGATTTCAGTCAAGAAACATACAGTCTCTGCTTCTCATATACGACATTAGACAACACATAACTCACATAGCTCACTGATATGATTCTGTATTTTCATCCAGTGATCCCTACATGCTATCCCTGCCTTTAGGCAAAATTTTGTCGTGACAACTCCCTTCTCTTTGCTACCTCCTTTTTCCTTTTTTCCTGCTCCACTTTTATTCCATTCTCTTTTCTATCCCCATTCTTCCAACCTTTTTTTCGACCTTCTCTTCTTTCCTAAGCCATTCTTCTGTAATGAATCCCTACCTCTTGGTCTTATCTCAGGTCCAGCTATGTAACCAGTAACTGACTAACTTAAACCTAGTGTTATACCTTCAGTGCACAGTCAGACCATATTTTACTTTTATGTCTTCATTGTTGAACAATATGAAAAACCAGTAAAAAATTCCAATCAAAGCTCTTGCTTCTGGATTCACATCAGCAGCCATGTTTTCCATATATAGAAATGTGTGGAGTTGCGAGAGACACTACTCCTGTTGCTTCTCATAATTCAATTTGCACTGTTTGGAGTTGAACTCATTATGTGATTTGAAATATGATTTGAATCTTTCGAAAAACAGGGATGAGAAGGAAAATAACATCACAATCAAGCTTGCCAAATCTCTCGAGCCAGCATGAGAGGTAGTGTTCAGTCCGAAATCCATTACCCAAGTGTTCAAGTAACTTATGGTCTTATTGTTCATGAACTAACCTCAACTTAGATAAAAAACAATCTCACCCCAGATGAAGTAGCTTTAATCCAAGTAATGAAGACTAGATCTTTTTTCTTGTATCATTTTAGAACTAACCTTACCCTCTTTATTAGCTTCAGACTATAATCCATCTTCACCTCACCATTAGCCTAAGCTATTATTAATGCTCTTTTAACTTGACTCGCCTTACCACTAATCTCAACCTAAAACTAGCCCAAAAATAGTTTCAACTTGTAAGCTAGCCTCATGCATGAAGACATAATCTGTTTCTTCATTAGTTTCAGTACAAACTAACCTCAGTCTAGAGGAACTAACCTCATCCTCTAAATTAGCCTCTGGCTGTTAAGTAAGCTTACAAGACTAAACCTTCACTAACCTTTGTTTTAACTAACCTTGTCCTGGTAGATTGTTTCATCTTATGAACTAGTTCGTTCAAGAACTATTCTTACTGTAGAACTAATCTCAGACTTATAAACCTGATTCTTAATAAACTAGCCTCAACCTAGTCACCCTAAATCATAACACCAATGACCAAAGACATGAATTATATTTATCTGAAAAATATATTTACTTGTAAATAGTTGTATATACATATAACAGTGAACTTTTGTTTCTAATGATCACAACATGTAAGAATATGATTAATAAAATATGACTAGCTAAGATGTGTTTCAGATTCAAAAATCTTTTCAACTTTTATATATAATAGACAGCTAAAAAAGAAACAGTGGAAAACTTGATTGCAATGTTCAGTGTACAGCAAGGAACTCAGGCTGATATAAATTTGTTTTGAATAATTGATACACAAATAAGCCTTCTCAACTCGAGTGGTGAAACCTTAAGATACATTGAGCACTAACAAATTTGTAGCTCATACTACATGTGCTAACACACAATCACAACCAAACACTTATGTAGACATTCAAGTGAAGGGTAGTAGCACATGTATGTTACATAATAAGATAATTGAAGATGTGGATTTTGGGTAGTGAGGCTTTGCAAGTGAGAATGAAGAGGGCAGTTGGGGAATAGGGGGGACCTGATACTGTACTTGGAAGCTCCTCTATTATAACTATATTAAGAAACTTTATGCTTAGAACACAACTGTTTGAGAATAAAGGGCATACATTTAAGTACACTGAAAAGTACCCAAAAGCATAAGATGAAATTGGCAAACTTGAAAACGTTATGGAGTATGACTACAAAGTAAGCAAAAAAACCTGGAGGTTGCTTTTAACATATGTGCATAAATATGGGCTTTTCCAGGGAAGGCAGATGATAAATCAGGAAAGCAATCTACCCAGTATTCAAAGAACATTGTAAAATGAACTAAATCTAGGATATGAATCTGGGGCAGAGGAGGAAAGCCACAAAGCAGGTGATTAAAGTGGAACAGAAGTCTAGTGACTCTGAATCTGATACGCAGAGTGAAGTACTGTGTAAAGCCTTGGAAGGAATACTGTACTCATTCAGAGACAGACCAACCATGTAAGCTATGGGGCATTAGTTGGAAGACTTAAGAGAGCCCAAAGATTAAGGGTGAACATACTGTGAAGATGCAGATTTCAGATACAATAAAAGATGAGGAGGACATAGCATGATTATGGGAATAAACTACAGGTCGTGTTGAGTGAAGTTGTCATATGCAAGCAGTGATGATCTGTGAGTTGGGGAAAGTACACCTCCTGAGTGAAAAGGAAAGGGAAGCAAAGGAAGAACAACTCAGTCACAGATAGAACAATCGAGGAAGTTGTGGCGTTAGATGAAAGATTTAGAGAATCCAGAGAATTAGGATTAATATACAGTGAAGATGCAGATTTTTAGGTAAGATGAAAGATGAGGGGGACTTGGCGCAATTACATGAGGCAGCATTGAGTGAAGTTATTGAATGGAAGAGGTAATGATCTGTGGGTTGGAAAAAGAATATCTCCTGAATGAAGGGGAAAGGGAAGCAAAGGAAGAAGAGCTTATCAAAAATCTTGACATCATGGACTTGCTGACTATAAGTCTAGAAATAAAGAGAACTTAAGAGATTGGTATATACAGGCTATACATTAGTGGGCAGCCACTGAGGATTTCCTTAGCTGTAGGATGTGGAGCCAAGAGATGTTTGAGCAGGCCAATAACATGCCAAAAAGGGGTTCAAGGGAGTGTTTGTTAGGACTAACATACCAAAAGAAACGAGCTAAAGAAGCCAGACAAATTGCAGATAATGAGAGGGACTGCATGAGTCTAGGGAAAGAAACATTTCCAATTAGTTAAGAGAGAAATGAACAGTATTAAAACTAAAAGGCTTTGAATTCAGCATTAAGACATATCTTTCAGTGAGGCATAGACTAACAAGAAGTATGTTGAGATGGAATGCATAACAGGTCTTGTGAGGTATTGAAACTAATAGAAAAAACATAACCAGGCTGTTAAAATAACCTTGACCCATGTAAGACTTATTGTCCAGATAAAGTTTCTCTATAAGTAGGGAAGAAATGCTCGTAGACACTTGCTCAGCAATTCGAAATTTTGTTTAATTGATCACTGAAGGAAGGCATAGTGCCAAAGTTATACCATGAGAGCAACTGCAGTGCGTGTATTAAGGAAAGGTGATTATTGAATTGCGCTGACCTACAGACCAGTCTTCCTGACAAGAATGGTCTGTAAATCACTGAATGAGATAAGAAGGCAAACTGAAGACTTCATTCTGTGAAACTACCCAACCAGGAAATAATATGGATTCAGGGAAAGGTTATGCTTTACAGATCTCTGAAAACTCACGATTAGAAAGTGAGCTGTCTCGGACAAAAAATAAGAAAAAAAAAATGGTTGGGTCGACTAGGCAGGAATAAGTAATAGACTTCCTCACTTTATGGAAAATGATTTTGGTGAAAGAGAACAAAATATACATATGGAATGACCAATAATGAGCTACAGGGTTTTACACTTCTTTGTATGTGTAAACTTTCCTGAAGGACGATTTGACGAAATATGTTTCTCAATGACGTCAAGGTCATGATGAAAGTAAACATTAATGGTGTCTATCAACCCACTGAAGAATCTTGATGAGCTCCAAGTTAGTCTGTTAATGGTTGATGGAATCTAATCCAAGCAAGTGAAAGGTAATGAGGAAGGTACATAGCGAAAGGTCTCAGCATGATTATTAACAAGCGGGAAATCAACTGAAGAAATCTGTGTTAAAGAGACATAGGAGTCAACGCTGCGCTTATTCTGTTGTATAAGCTCCACATTAGAGCAACTATTAACGGGCAACCTTGTCCTCTTATAAATATCAGAATTGTAATATGTGCCATATCAAGGTGGGTTAAGGGTAAAGAAGGCAGAGGGATGGAAACAGTGTTTACATTAACTATGTTATTGCTCCAACAATACAGAATAGCACCTTAATCCCGTGCATCAAGATAAGTTCTTTTAAAAGAAATGTAATTGCCTGCTAGAAAAGCAACAAATAATACAAAAATAATGTCATATAATGACTATAATTTCCATATAAAATAATTTCATTATTTTTCCTCAAAACAAAAAATAACCAAAACTACTGCACAAAGTTTACTTTTACATCATACCTTTGTAGATCTAACCTCTTATGGGGTTGTACTAGTCTACCTCTAGATGTTCTAATCGCATTGGAGTCATTCTTACTCCTCTTTGTACCTTCCCCATTTGTCTACTGCACTTGTCACCTCTTGCGGTTTAGCTCGTCTCCTGTTGAATCCCGGTAAACTCACAGTTTATTGCCTTCTTTCTTAGGTCAGTAACAAAACTATCAATGGTTTCATTAGCCTGTTGCAACCTGCTATAAGTGACATTCTTCATTAGCTCAAAATATTCTTGCAACTTCTCTATTAGAGGCTTGTATTTCTCTTAATCAGCTTCATCTACAGCCAAAGTGTTCTACATATCTAGTAACTCTTCAACCACATTTTAGCAGAGGCAATCTTCACCTCATCCTTTTCACTTTTCTCAGAACTCAGTAGATATATCTCACTTTACTGGCGGAATCTTCGCCAGTTCTCTGATGTATTACCTGATAATTTCAAGGGTTCAGAAAGTCGACCTTGGACGCTCATCCTTAATGTTCTAGGCGACCACAACAATGGGCACAGGGAGACTACCACCTCACAAAACCTTAGTTCTTGCCACCAACCTTCTTCCCTCTCACACAAGTAGCTCCTCTTCACAGCCAGATGCACGTGAGACGTCGGCACAATTGACACCATATTTGTCAGCATGTATTTACTACATATATATATATATATATATATATATATATATATATATATATATATATATATATATATATATATATAGTTATTAATTTTCTTGATCAGACTTTTTTTTTTGAAGATAACTAATAATGTAAGTAATTAACTGGAAAGTTTACCTGTCCTATGTAAAGAGGACACAGTTCTCTGAAATGCCAGCAAATAACTATGTACACACGGTAAAAAAAAAAAAAAAAAAAAATCTCCCCCGATGGGGTCCGATGAATTTCCAAATCAACACAAAACTCTGTGTTATCTCGGTTTGGCTGGGAAGCGTCAATATAAGACAAATTACCCAATAACTATTATTGCCCCACTTTATGGTTATTTCTTTCGGAATATGAAATATACATACTTAGCAAAAAACTGTTAAAGAGTAGTACATTCTGCTGTCGTTAGCACTCGATGATTTGTAATCATGAAAGCAGGGCTATCAACATGATAGACCATTGGGCCTTTCTGAAAATCGTTCGTTGTAGTATCATATTGTTTCATTCAAAATTTAGATGCACAGATGGATTCGATGGATTTCAAAATGATCAGTAGTGCTCTCGTTGTATCGGTAAGGTCGGCTAGCATGACAGACTAATTTCCTAACAATTCTGGGATGCCAACATTGTAGTTATGTTCATCTAAGCATGAAATCAATTAAATATTCACCATGACAAATGTTAGGGAATGTCGCACTGGACGAATTAAACGAGGTTACACCAATGGATGTTTCTCAAAATCCCTTATTCATAGTGTTATATTGTTTCACAGAAAAAGTGAAGAAACTTGTATTATGTACACCTTTGTGCACCTGGTGGTGTCTTGAATCTATGGCAGCGAAGTTAGCTTGCTTTAGCTTTGCCAACTTAGTGGAAAATCCAGTAGATTACAGATTTTCCTACCTTATAGCAGATTTCTTAGCCACGTAACAAATAACGGATTTTTTTTTTTTTTTTTGGCGAATTTAGGTCTTCTTATGTAGCGAAAATTCTAGTAGATATCAGGTGTAAATATATACATATTTACTAATGTAATTGACATAATCTATATTCCTCCTCTGGTGTACATACGTATCAATATCTGTGGATTCTGAAATCACGTCTGCTTGTTCATATCAGGCAGCCTTGCTAACGAAGGTATTTCACTTTCTGATGACGGACGTGACACGTCTTGTTTCCTGCCCGCCCCCCATCCACCTCTGCCTGTCCACCTGACAGTCCTCACCTGGCAATGTGGTCTAGATATTTTGATAACAATGGCCCCAGTTTACCCAAGTCTTACAGAAAGAACTGGGAAACAAAGCCAGACTAAAAGGGCTGATTACGACCAGTGGTAAAAGAGAAGAGAAAAACTTATTGCCTATTTTACAAATGTGAAATGTTAAGAAACTTGATTTCTCGCAAACATGTTACGGCATCAGAACATGTAAAAGCCATTTTCCAGTGCAAGTCAAAAATAACTTCCCAAAATTCACTGATATCAGAATACAAGTAAGGCAAATCGATGGCCCCTATAATCATAATCCCCTGCATCATGGGTTGCTAAGAATCTCCGGGTTTCTGCCTGACTCTACTGGAAGTGAGAGGGAGGACTCTGCCATCAGTAGTACCGTCCCTTCACACGACCTTTCCCTCTTTGTTAGACCTTTTTTTCTATTCACTGTCCAACATTCGTTGTCTCTAGTAACATATCTGTTGAACACCTGTCTAGTACCTCTCCTAATATCTTACTTCTCTCTGAGGCACAGTTGTCTGTTGATGTTCTCGCTACTCTTTTTTTTTTTTTTATCGAGGCGAAGATGCACTTGACAGTTTGGCTGAATGAAACATGTCCGAATAACATTGTTTTATTTCAAATAATTGCCAGATGATATAACCTGAATCTTATTTACAAACTCAGATTTCTCCCTCAGATATATGTTATATCAATCAATCATGCTAACGAGTAAAGAGATTATGTAGTGTGTTGGAAAGTCTAAATCAAATAACAACAGCCGCCCAAGTCAACGATCTAAGCTAGTTTTCGGATGCATGCTACTTTATTTGTAACTTTTCACTTATGTTAACGTAAATTGGGTCAAACTTCACTAAACATGAGAAGAAACATGTGATTATAAACTTTTTTTGAAGACCAGAATCTATTCAAAACATGGAACTGATAAAACGTTTTGTTAATCGTTACGCGGGAAGGCCTTGTGAACTCTCAATTCTCATAATAGTGCGACTGTGATGTGTCTGTCATTCTCTTTAGTTGGTTATATCCCATTCTGTGGCCGAAACACCATTAGGAAATACTGATTGCATGATTTATGAGACGTACAACTGGTGTGAACACATTCAAAAGGCAAATGGTATCATACAAGCAGTTTTAAATTTTGTATGATGGCAAACAGCCACATCAAATTCTAAAAGTGTGTGACACGATATGGATGTCAGTGGCACCCGCATTACCATATTGGTGAGGGGAAGAGCTCTGAGTACTACATTTTGAAACTGTACACTCGTTCTCTCTACGCCCAGTCCTTCAAGATGTTCATCGAAGAGTGAAAGTTTTCCATGGCGAAAATGCTGATCCAGTAAATGTCGTACCAGACACCACAAATTTCATCTTTGCAACAAGCAAAAAATGTGACCGAATATCAAGAATTCACCTTTTAACATCTGATGTTAGCTTTCTTAGCGAACTTAAATGCATGTCTTGATTACGGATCTGAAATGTACTGTAAAATTTTAGATATAACAAGTAATGCAGAAAGGAATGTCCATGCATGTTGCATATGTTATGCTGTTAAAATTCTGTTGAAAGTGAAGGAGTGGACTGCCAGACAACGTCCAGGTTTAGACTAAAGAAAATGTCACTTTTTACTGTTTCCAAGTGCCTGAGAGCTGTGAAGGAGCCTATTGCACAGTTGCTGAAATGCTGATCGACAGGATTAAGAATTTGTAATGCAACCCTACAATGATGAAATGGAACGAAACAAAGTGAACAGTGAAATTTTGGATCGAAGTAGATAATATTGCAGATATGTATCAGAGACATCCTCTCCCTGAGCTGTCGGACTTCACAAATTCGTCAGTCAAATGCCGAGTTCGAGAAGGTATTTAGCCAGGTTATTATTGTCAAGTGCAAACTCGGAAATCGGCCAAGTACTAGGCCCGTCAGTGCCAGTCCCGTGCTAAACGTGGGCTCAGAAGAGCAATGCTCTCGTCATTCATACCAGGTTGTGTAGCACAGCTGATTGAGACGTTGACTATGTACACTACATCAACAGGATGATTGTAAAGGGATATGAAGATGATATTTTTTGCAGGAGAATTAACTGCTGAGTATTAATATACACCTAATGTATAGTAATTGTTGGTGTTGTAAAGTATTTCATGAATGATATAACAGCGGATTTAAAGACCATCATAGCGGATTGGTAGAAACTAGTTTCTTTTATTTGAAAAAATAAAGATAGCCAAAGTTTGAATATCCATCACCACAGCCAGTTGTAAAGTCGTGCAGCATTAAGGAAAATTGTCACTCAAATATGGCTGTTGGAGCCGTGCTTTTGGACAAGATGGATAACTCGGCAGACGTTATTGTTCTTTGTTGCGGACGTGTTACCTGCCACCTCTACCTCCTGGCTATGTTGCGTTCAGCCCTCAACGTGCACTCGATTTTGGTATAAGGCAGCCGGGCACATTCGTTCTACCGCTTGGGTACGTATGTGTGTGATTTGTTGTCATTTTGTAATTACCAATTTATACCGTACGGACTGGATAGAAAGGCAGTTCAACACTCGTGGATCTCCTACTCGTGTGTGACTGTTTTAAAATGAACATAGCATCAACTATGGTGTTTATTTCCTGCCCAGTGTACATACATATTTACGGTTCTGTGGGTTGAAATTATCCAGGAAGTCCAGTAAACACCCAGTAGAGCTTGACGGCACCACACCTGCTGTGGTAAAACATTTTGGGTTATGGTTCTCTATGAGAGGTGTATAGTGGTGTTTGCTGAGGTATGTATGTGTTAGGGAGTGTATGCTGGCTTCTACATGGGTGGAGACTGGTCCAGCGCCTGCCACAGGTGTCCACTGTAACCTAATTACAGATGTGCATTCCTTATGCCCCTCTTGCTCACAGATCTGCTAGAACTTCAAGGTCTTCCCCTATCGATTTTCATTTGTATGTTAACTCTTCAGGAGCTCAGGTTAGGTTACGTTAGGTTAGATTATGCCAAGCTAGGCTAGGCTAGGTATGTGTTTACGCAAAGTTTGACGAAACATTTAATCACACACACACACACACACACATACATAATCCCTCTTGATAAAAGAGAGGCTGAAGTTTCAAGAAATAGTGGAAGATGGCGTATTCAGACAATATAGTACTAATGGGAGTAGTAACTGTGAGGTATAAGAGCATAGCTTTATTAGCATATGATTCCCCAAAGAATCGCAACGAAATGGAACAAGATTACAAAGATGACGGCGAAGGAACAATCGATATGCTGCATGAGGAAGTGAAGCACTCAATTCTTAGACGTGAGAAAGAACTGATGATAGTGGATAGCAACTATAAAGAGATAGTCCGGGGGAATTAGGTCCTTTATGGTGATCGGAAGTCATGCAGACAAGTTCTCTGAGTGAATACAGGAAACTTTATTACATGTGCAAGAAATGGAGCCCACTATGACGAGAGGGACTGATACTCCATCAATGCTAGACTTTGTTCATACCAGCGTACCAGCGTAGTTTCCCAAAGTCACCTTAATGACGCCGCCATTGACTGAGTGACCGGTGACCTCACCTGACCTAATGATCCTCGAAAGAATGTGTTTGGTGGCCCAGCCTCTCACCGGCGGTCATAGTTCAAAAGCTGTCTCTGTAATTATAGATGACCTGACACTTTCCAACGTCTCTAATTCCCCTTGGAAACAGCTACCCCTCACAGACCTGACCTCGTCGCCTCTTAAATACCCGGGTATCACAGCAGCAAAGCAACCAGGCAATTGGCTCACCACTAGACAAGTGTACCACCACTTGTCTTGCCGATGTGACTCCAGACTCAAACCGCCCTTATAGGGCGTCTCCGTCAGTAGATGTTATGACGGGACTCCTAACGCTTCTTATTGGCAGGATTCACTGTGATGCCTCCTCTCCAACGTCCGCCAACGGCAGGAATCGCTTGGGACATCACTTACGCCCATCACGAGCAACAGCTGTAACAGCGAGGGAACTACGCTACGCCCGCGGCACTCCTGCATCCCTAGCGCCTCTTCAGGAGCCTCTTGCAACGCAAGCACTCCAGAAGCCTCCTTCGTTCTTATCTCAATTCGACAGTCGCTGCACACTCCAGGAGCCGCGACACGGGCCACAACCACTTTCTCCTAAAGGAGTTCCACGTTGACCGGCAGCCTTGGATTTCTCCCATTAGCTTCTTCATCTGACGCCTCCTGCCATCACCGGCGTCACATGATCTCTGTCAAGCTTGCCTCATGTTTCTCAACTTGCCACAACTAACTTCTCCTTTCCCCCCTTTGATCCTACACCGCCAGTATCTCATTGCCTTACGTTACCTTACCTTGTTTACCCCACCTTATAAAACATTGTTGCTGTTGTTTAACGTGTTTCTGTTTTCTCTCTGTCATACCAATAAATCCCAATCAGAACACTCGCTAATCTAGCATGGATATTGAGAACATTGCATACGATACACCACTTGGAAGAGGTGATCATAAGATACTCAAGTTTAAATATGTGGTAAACGAAGACATTGAAAGAGCAGAGGTGAGACAGAAAATGAAGAGGATATATGATCGTGGAAACTGCACAAACCACAGTCATTTCTATGGTAACGTAGGTAGGGATATGGGATACAGTAACCAGACATTGTGTTGAAAAATTCTGGGATTTTTACAGGTGAGCGAGTAGAGGCATGGGTGTCTCAAGTCTCAAATACAGAGGAAAAGATTATTGGAAAGCAAGTGAATGACTTTCCGTGGAGGAAAAATTACCTCAGTGAGAGACAGCATGGTTTTCGGGAAAGGATGTCATGTGTAACTAGCCTCTTGAGTTTTAGGAGAGTGGGCTCAATCCTAGACAATAAGGATTGCCGGGTAGATTGTCTGTATCTGGATTGCCAAGCAGGAATAGGAGGGTGGGGGAATCCATTGCAGAGATTACCTTAGTGGTAGGGAACAAAGGTCGTATGTCAGAGGAACCTTCTCCAAATAGGTTGAGGTGACTAGCGGAGTGCCACAGGATTGGGTTCTGGGTCCATTACTCTTCTTGATACTTATTAATGACTTACCTGGTGATATATAACCCGACTTGAATATGTTTGCAGGTGATGGAAAAGTTATAAGGGGAGTGAAAAGCGAAAAGGATTGCATCAGCTTACAAGGGGACTTTAACGAACTTCAAAGTTGGCCTGAATAGTGATTGATGAAATTCAACCTGAGCAAATGTAATGTGGATGGGACAAAGCGAAGAATGGCATTAATGTGATTATCTCGCTAGAAGTAAGCTTCAAGAGTATGTGAGTGAGAGAGACTTTGGAGTAGACATCGTCCTTAACCTGTTACCAGAGTCTCATATTAGGAGAATAGCTAAGGCGACAAACTGTCCACTGGCAAATATTAGAAAAGCTTTCAAGTATGTGGATAAAAAAAAAAAATATTTAGCAAGCTATTCATGTCCTACATAAGGCCAAAGCTAGAAGTGCTTCTCAAGTTTGGTCATCGCACCTAAAGGAGCTCAAAAACTCATAAAGAAGGTCTAGAGGTGGGCAATAAAGATGGTACCAGAACTAAGAGAGATGAGGTATAGGAGAAGTCTGGAGACTTTAGAATTACCCACCTTGGAAGAAAGAAGAGTGAGGAGTGACCTGATTATAACTTTAAGTTTTTAAGAGAGATCGAAGAAGTGTAAAGTGGTTTTAAAGATATTTAGGGAAAGGCAAACTAGAGGATATAACGTGAAATCAAGTAATAAACTTGTAGATAAAGTTGTAAAGAAATACTTGTGTAGTATGATAGTGGTGGATGCTTGGAACATATCGACTGAAGACATGGTTAATGCAGACAGCATGAATGTATTCAAGAGGATGTATGATAGTAAATAATCTTCAAGACTTGTGGACCCACGAGCGTAAAACTTCTTTCCTGTACAGTAAAGATAGGTAATTTCACACACACACACACACACACACACACACACACACACACACACACATATATATATATATATATATATATATATATATATATATATATATATATATATATATGTGTGTGTGTGTGTGTGTGTGTGTGTGATTGATTGCTGGGAAAGAATCGATGAAGGGAAATGTAAACAGATAGACATATGGATGAGTGACGAGCCGTAACTGGGAGAAATAGAGACGTATAAGCAGATCTATGTAGAGGACAGAATTTGGTCACACACACATGACGTATGACGTCACGTCACTATCTGGCACCTGTATAAACCATATGAACATGGTGGCCATTCAGATGGGTCACACATTTCCAATTAAGACTCAATTACGTCTTTTTCCAGGAATGAGTCTATCAGATTATGATTTTTAACAGCATTTTCAGGATTTTGTTGAAGATGATGACGTTCCTCCGAAATTTTAAAACCCAGATCTGGAACTGGTCGCATCCATACTTATTCTCAGTATGAATTCCATCAATACGATGTACTTATAAAATCTTATATTGTTGTCTCTCCCATTTAAAAAGAAAAAAAAAGTCTCCGTAAGAATGTTATTGCTATTTACCTCGCTTTACGCATGAAGTTCTTGACATTGTCTGCCACCCAAATATGAAGTGAAAGTATATCAAAGTTAAACAACAACATAAGAGTAAAAAGCCGTAAAATCTAATGCCGTGGTACTGAAAATATAACAAAAAATACTATTATTTTTCTTATTCATGTATGATAAGTTATATATTTCTTTTTTATATTTTAGTTTAATGGATGTTTTTCGTTCTTGCCTCAAATACAGTACATGATCTGGTAAACTCATTGACATGAGGAGCTCCCGCTCAGGGGCACTGGTGTGATTCGTTTCCGGTGCTGAAGATGTTTTGGTAAAGAATGGTCATCACATGGTCGTGGGGACACCACTCGGGCTTAGGGACACACAAAGTACCAAGAAATCCGCAAAGTGGTGGAGGATGTATGTGAAGCAGGTGTGATGGCGGTGTCAGGTGTGTCAGGTGGACGACAGTTTAGGCTCTCGGCCATTACTGTCAGTGGCTTTGAGGTGGGTGGTTGTCCCCGACATTCCCCACTCTCTACTCCACACTCCATACTCAGTGAGTCTCAGGTGAGGATTATTGTTATTATTATCATTATCATTATTATTAGTAGTAGTAGTGGTAGTAGTCGTAGTAGTAGTAGTAGTAGTAGTAGTAGTAATAGTATAGCTTAAGAAAGTGCCGTAAATGAAGTTAAGAAATCTGACTTGCTAAGAACAAGATTCAGTGAAGAATTCGCTGCAATGACCACTTCGGTACTTTGTCTTTTGTCGCTTTGCATGTGTCGCTTGTTGGTTGGGTGGAGAGCTTATCGTAACCAAATTCCAAACATTCGTTAAGTGGAGGTGAGGCAAACATCAGTAACGTCGTTGAGTATAAAATCAGACGTCTTTCGTTAGGAAATGAGAATAAATCAAACGGTTTTTGGTTGTAATAATGCGTATTTTTTTTTTTTTTTTTTTTTTTTTTTTTTTTGCGTAGCTGCTTAGCCCACTTTTAGTAAAGTAGCGTCAGATCAATTTAACAATAGCTTAATTTCCAGTCCTAACTGTCATATTTTATGCATTGAAACCAGAGCCTCTAATGTATGTGTTGATGTGAAATTAAGAAATGCTGCTTGTTGACGTTCGATGTGGAAGGACACGCTTTGTGATGAGGCCAGAGGCAGTGAAGTGACATACATGAACCATCTAGGGCATCGTGGCCGCTCCAAGATACACGAGAACATTATATCCTCACAAAATGTTGAGGTGGTGGTGTTGTTACACAGTCCTGGACAGTAAGGACTCCTGGATTAATGCGTTTTCGGATTTGATTCGTTGTTACGGGTTGTTCTCCAGCCTCATACGAGTGCCGAGGCAACAATGCATTTCAAAATCAGATATATTAACTTGCATATGTGTAGATCAGTACTGAATCTTTCATGAAATGTAAAGAACAATTGTAAACCGTACGTCTCACATTAGAAACATGGATATACCAAGTGAGCATTACCAGTATAACATATATAACTGGGATCACGTAAAAAGTTACAAAAATCAGCGATGAAGCGAAAGCATTCCCAAGTGAGGTAGGTACAGTAGTAGTGGTGTGGGTGATACCCAAGCCATCGTCCACCAGGCGATCTACACATCCATGGCTTTTTCTTCTCTTTTCTTTTTTTCTTTTAATAGGCTCTCATCACCGACATAAGTCCACATCAAGGCCGAGTCTTAACTGAAAAAAGAGGGGTTAATGAAAAGGAAAAGGAAGAGACAGGGAAAAGCATTTACAAATTTTGGAAGAAGTGAAAAACGTGTCTTTTACATTGTGCCAGGTCTTAGTTATTGGGACTGACGTGAGAGGTGAGAGAGTCCCAAAGCATCGTGGTGTAGGGAAAAAAACAAAAACCCACACTTGAGTTACCAACGGCATGGTAGCAGCTTACCGGGTATTATGTAGTCTACTTTGTGGGGCACACAAGTAGCCAGCTCTCGGAAGCAAAAACCACTGTAATACCTATATAATGTATACATACAGTGACCGCTAATAAAGTTGACGCGAGCGGGCCCGCGGCAATTTTATTGACGCCAGTGAAGTTGATTTGCTATACCATATGACTCTATGAGCCCGTCGAAGGAGAAAGGAAAGTTGTGAGGGATTTTCAAGAGAGATGGGCAGAAACTGGGTCTTGGAAGCATTAAACTTAACCAGACATCGTCTACCCCAGTGAGATATCCTGTCCAAGTCTGAGTTTACTGACGAAGTTGTGTCGAGACGAGATGCAGATCGAGTGAGAGACGAGGGAGCAGAAAAGAAAGATGTGGAGGAATGTAGTGTTGAGTTGTCCGCGTGTGAGTGCATTTGGTTATTTGTGGAAGGAAATTGTTGATCTAAAGCAGAAAAATGTAGGAGACGACAGAACCAAGAGGGACACCGGTGTTGGCTGTGGAATGAGAAGAGGCTGACACAACAACTTCAGAGATAACTCGGTCAACGGGGAAGCTAAATATGAGGGAACAAAGGGAGAGAAGCTAAAAGAGGGGAGCTTCGAGATGAGACCCCGATGCCACACCCTGTCAAAAGCTTTGGATATATCAAGGACAGCTGCATAGAATTCTCCAAAATCTTTCAAAGACGATGACCAGACCGTAAGAAAGTATCTCGCCTTACGGAAACTATACTGGTGGAAAGAGAGAAGACTGCAAAATGCTAGATATTTAAGGCTATGGGAGTCGAGGTGGATTCAAATATTTTAGAATGATTAGTGCATGAATTTACTCATCCACATAATTTATGTGTGAGGAGACTGAACAGATTAGCTTCCATTTCAGCTCTTCCAGCCCATCCCACCAGCACCAGGAGTAAGGCCGACTGTTCCGAACAACGAGATCTCCCAGCTCACCGCACCAGCACCAGGAGCACGGCTGGCTCCTCCGGACAACGCGTTCTCCCGTTACTAGCTCGCTATGAATTCCTGTGATTATCGGGTCCTCTGGCGGTGAGAAGGGGCAGTTACAAAACTAGGCTTTTTGGGTGTTAGTGTAACCTTTGTTGTGTTATATATGATGACCACTGACCTGTAGGTGATCAGTAGGTTATACATAACAACCAGTAACGTGTGGATGGTCAATAGGTTATGTATGATGGCCAGTGACCTGTGGATGGTCAGTAGGTTCGACTCCTTATCAAAAATTCTGAAACGCGCCTCATAATCTTATTTTTGTTCACATTTACTCAACTTAGTTGCACATTCTTTCCCACAGCGAGTCACATGCATCTGAACTTTCTCTCTGTCGTCTGTCATCAGAGCCTCGTAATCTGCAAATAGCAAGTGATTCACCTCCTGTGCCCCCCCCCCCCCCCCGTCATCAGAATGCCGTGGACCTGCCCCTAAGAGCCTTGCATTACCCTTCCTCACCACCTTGTTCATCAGTAGATCACGTGACGCCAGTGACATCACACATCCTTGGCGCATACTTACCTTCACCTGGAATTACCTCTCTTCCTACTCGCACACATGCCTTACTTTCGAGGTAGAATCTTCCCATTACATTTAGTACCTTTCCAGTAACTCAAAGCATCTTCCACAAGGCCTCTGTCAATCCTTTCTTACAATTTCTCTAAATCCATAAAAGTCAAAAACAATTCACTCTTTAAGTATTTTTCTCACAAAGTCTTGAAAGAAAACACCTAGTATGTGTATCTAACAATCTCAGTTTTGTAAGTGAGTCTATTCGTACCTCTCTTACTCAGTGGAATATGAGCCAATTACTAAAAAGGAAAAATTGATGCGGTAAGAGAAAGATGTATGAAAAAAAAAAAAACTGAGTGCACATGTTTCGAGATCAAGTTCACCCACCGCCCCAACATGTTCAACCAAGACTGGTTCAAATCAAGGTCGAATTCAGACTCCTGCTCAAATAACATAAGTAATGATCCTCTGTCTTTAATTCACTACTCGTTCCGATTCTTTGTTTTTTCAATTTTACTTCAGATTGTGACAATAATCAAGAAACATATATTGTTCTCTTTAAGGAAGCAAATCTGTTTAGCTGAATCGCATTCGCCAAGAGGAACAGAAAAGTTGGAGTGTTGGCGAAATGGAATGAATCATGTCGTCATTGGAACATCTGAACTTTCTAAGCTTTGTCCAAGAAAATTTTTCGAAACTTTGGACCTCTTCATCGAGGTATGAAGAGACTTTCGAAACCTTGAAACGCTGTAAGAGAGTTTGAGCCGTGAGATTGTTAACTTGGGTCGACGCTCTGAAGTTTAGAGACAAATTAGTGGATAATCATACATGAAGTGAGGTATGAACATATAGGTCTCTAAGATAAGGCAAAGAGAAGCAATCCATAAGTGGTGGTGAAGGACATAACTCTTCTTCAGTACTGAGGTGTGGAGGAATACGATGTAAACAGTCTACTCCTGGCTCCAGTGCAGGAATTCGTACGACTGACGCAAGCAAGTACAGTGATATGGTTTGTTGTGACGTAGTTTCACTTTATATTGGGATCGAGCTCTTTATGTCCATCAATTTTAAATCTTGATCAATATCAGCGTGTTCTCTGGAGCAGTGTGCAGCGGCAAGTTGACAGAAACCAAAGTCTTTGTCTTCGTTTTGCCTACTGAAATCTACTGTATGTTCTGATACATCTTCATACCCTCCACGTATGGGATGTAAGGTCACGTAATTCAAACCTTTCACTCTCAGTTTCTTTATTGTGGACATTTTTTATGGATCTCAATAGTTTAAAGTCATCCATTGCATGTTTGTGAAAGTTCCAGCCGTTTATATGTTGAAAGCACTTGAATTACTTTCGTAGATTGCATAGTAATTACTTTTTCCAGAATTTTAAATTATTTGCTGCAGTGGATAATATGTGATTATAGTTAGAATGATTCTGTGGATTTGATGTTCAATCGAACCTACCAGACAGATTTCCTGATCGATAAAGTGGCGTGGACCATATGCATACACATTGTGTGGTCTCAGAATTATCTTTAACACCTGAAGAAAGTGTTAAAGACTTTTCGGTTGGTGGATGTAACTTACGCTGACGGCCTTAATGACCCTGGCAGTTGATAGTTCTAAAGCATAAACAACCAACCAACCGACAACCTCCTCTGAATAAGCGATGTTCTCATCTGAGCTGTAGAAGTTAAGCTTTCTTAATATAGTTAATAGAAGCCCATAAGTTACGTTGGTTTCATCCGGATACGTCATTAGCCTACACGTCATGTTATTTTATTCATTATGATGATGTTTGCTTGCAAATTTTTGTCCTTACAATAATTTTCTGGAGAGCAATGTTGGCGGCGTTGCCTCCCTTGCCGCTGCCAGCCACACTGGTGTTTTCAGAGGAAAATCAATACTGGCAGTTCCAGTGGCGCCAGCTTATGTCAGCAGTGGGTAGACAGTGAGGCTGGTGTCCGTTTTACTGGATCAGGGTACTTCGTTAACCTTGATGGATTGATTTATTGTTCAAGCTACCAGATTAGAGGCACACGTATTATAACTGGGCTTTGCTGTTGTGAATTCTTTGTTTGGCGTCATAGAATTTCGAGCGTCTCCATTTTATTATTAACACTTTAAATGTTTGTCTTCTGGTATTGAAAGTGCTTAGTCAGGGGGATTGTGAAGGAAAGGTAAGATGTAGGGTTACTGTATACTTTAAAACATAGATATTGAAGAGATATATCCCATTTCGGAGCGCCTAAGAATGAATGTGCAGTTTGTGATTGGTTACTTTTCCTCATCTCGGAAGAGAAGTTATCTTAGCTGTCCAGTGGATGGCGGCAACACTCATGAGGCTCGATAGGTAAACAGAGAGAAAGTGGTGTAATCGGGGTTTTCCAGATACGAGTTAGTCTAAATATATTGCTTTGTTTCACGTAGGGTTTGATACCTTTAAGTCGTGGCATTTTGTTCTCTGACACAGATGGAACAACAAATTTTGTGTAGAGGATTAGAACGTCACAAGGGAAATGCGTAATGGAATCCCAGAAGTAATTGGCTTCGGCTTCGCGCTAAAGCAGTATACCCAAGCAAGTTACCGACCTGTAAATGGCTGACTACACACGTTAACCTGGCTCTATGTTCAGATTACATGAGTTTTATTCGGTTGAATTCGATCCCCTTAAGGAGAAATATGATCTCTAACTGTCAGTTTTGTTGGAAATGTGTAATAAGGGATCGAATAACTATTTAGAGTGATGGGATCCTGAACATAGAGAGGTTGATAGCATGCATGGGATGGAGTAAATTGGGACGATGTGGTATACTAGGGTCGACGAGCTGGCGGTAGACTGAATCAAAGCATGTGAAGCTGCCGTTTGGAACCATGGAAAGTATGTGTGGGGTTGGTGTGTGTGTGAACAGGGGCTGTGGTTTCGGTGCAAAACAAATGACAGAGAATGGATGTCGGCGAATCGGGCCTTTCTTCGTCTGCTCTCAGCGCTTGTCAATGAAATATCAAAATTACAATGAATGTTTTACGTGTAGGAAGGTGTCCGTATCGTGATGTGCAATGTCATCCCTGATGATGGCCACGTCACCATGACACATCAGAGTACCAGGTGTGGTGTGTTGGCGAGTGTTCGGCAAGGTTTGGTAATTAATTTCTGATAATGTTGAATTAGGGCATTAATTTCCTTTCACAGCTCGTGATCAGAGTGGCCACACCTGACGACCCCACGTGAATGTTAAATTGACATATGGATGCTGATCTTTCATGAGGGTTAAATTTTTTTTTAGGGGGGGATTATTATTACATTATGATGAATATATACCCATATTTGTCGTTTAAATTCTTATGTTAAAATCTAGGTAGTTTGTTATTCGTCCAAAGTTACATCATCGTTCAAGTTTCACCGGAAGAATGTTAGATTAGAATTTCTGGCTGGCGGCTTGACGCGGGCTGTCCTCTGAAAATCTGTTATGGCTATACTGCCACTACTGAACCCTCCGTGTGTGTTTGTATGGGCCGACACTTTCATGTTGGATTTCCTTGTTAGACAGTGCGGAAGGTAACGGACTGGAACGCTTGGTGTGGACATCCATCTTGCAAATTTTTTCAGTTATAAATAGTTTATTATTCCATGTTTTCAGTGTCGTAAATTATTCTAGATTCGTTTAAAAACAGTTGAGTGACTTTTGGTATCCTTTGAAATTATCTAAATAATCATAATTTTAATCTTTCAATGATTGTAAGAGCAACTGATGTAATTTATATTTCTAATAAGTACAGACCACGAATCAATTGTCTGTTCTTGCAATAGTAGCTGAGTTGTTAATGTTAGAGTCCAGCCTTGTGGTTGATTTTTAGATAGAAACAGGTGATCATTTCTCTTACTATGTATTGAGCGAAAAATTCTCTTAACCTAAACTGGAAAATGGAACTTGAACATTAAAAAGTTGTCCATCTATCTATCTGTGTGCGTGTGTGTGTGTGTGTGTGTGTGTGTGTGTGTGTGTGTGTATATATATATATATATATATATATATATATATATATATATATATATATATATATATATATATATATATATATATATGCACATTTCATAGCTCCATGACGATGACACATCGAAACATGGAACTTCGTCTGCATACGAAAGGAACCCAAACGGTGTGCACTTAGGTGTATATATATATATATATGTCCTGGGGATAGGGGATTAAGAATACTTCCCACGTATTCCCTGCGTGTCGTAGAAGGCGACTAAAAGGGGAGGGAGCGGGGGGCTGGAAATCCTCCCCTCTCGTATTTTTTTTTTTTTTTTTTTGATTTTCCAAAAGGAGGAACACAGGGGGGCCAGGTGAGGATATCTCACAAAGGCCCAGTCCTCTGTTCTTAACGCTACCTCGCTAATGCGGGAAATGGCGAATAGTTTAAAAGAAAAAAGATTATATATATATATTATATGGAGGAAGTGAAGTGTTTTAGATATCTGGGAGTGGATCTGGCAGCGGATGGAACCATGGAAGCAGAAGTGGATCATAGGGTGGGGGAGGGGGCGAAAATTCTGGGGGCCTTGAAGAATGTGTGGAAGTCGAGAACATTATCTCGGAAAGCAAAAATGGGTATGTTTGAAGGAATAGTGGTTCCAACAATGTTGTATGGTTGCGAGGCGTGGGCTATGGATAGAGTTGTGCGCAGGAGGATGGATGTGCTGGAAATGAGATGTTTAAGGACAATGTGTGGTGTGAGGTGGTTTGATCGAGTGAGTAACGTAAGGGTAAGAGAGATGTGTGGAAATAAAAAGAGCGTGGTTGAGAGAGCAGAAGAGGGTGTTTTGAAGTGGTTTGGGCACATGGAGAGAATGAGTGAGGAAAGATTGACCAAGAGGATATATGTGTCGGAGGTGGAGGGAACGAGGTGAAGAGGGAGACCAAATTGGAGGTGGAAAGATGGAGTGAAAAAGATTTTGTGTGATCGGGGCCTGAACATGCAGGAGGGTGAAAGGAGGGCAAGGAATAGAGTGAATTGGATCGATGTGGTATACCGGGGTTGACGTGCTGTCAGTGGATTGAATCAAGGCATGTGAAGCGTCTGGGGTAAACCATGGAAAGCTGTGTAGGTATGTATATTTGCGTGTGTGGACGTATGTATATACATGTGTATGGGGGGGGTTGGGCCATTTCTTTCGTCTGTTTCCTTGCGCTACCTCGCAAACGCGGGAGACAGCGACAAAGTATAATAAAATAATAAATATATATATATATATATATATATATATATATATATATATATATATATGTATATATATGTGTATATATGTGTATGTATATATATATATATATATATATATATATATATATATATATATATATATATATATATATATATTCCCTGGGGATATGGAAGAAAGAATACTTCCCACGTATTCCCTGCGTGTCGTAGAAGGCAACTAAAAGGGAAGGGAGCGGGGGGCTGGAAATCCTCCCCTCTCGTTTTTTTTTTTTTTTTTTCCAAAAGAAGGAACAGAGAAGAGGGCCAGGTGAGGATATTCCCTCAAAGGCCCAGTCCTCTGTTCTTAACGCTACCTCCCTATCGCGGGAAATGGCGAATAGTATGAAAAAAAAAAAAATATATATATATATATATATATATATATATATATATATATATATATCCATTTGGTGTCTGTGTGTGTGGGTAATCATCTCATTATGATTAATTATTTGTACTGTACGGGGAGGAAGTTTTGCTGTGAAAAGAATCGCTGATGAAGACCACAATTCATCTCTCTCCACACTCGTATTTGTTTAAACAGTGATAAATTCATTACTTTTGATATAATTAGTTCGTAATGCACCTGTTCTCTCCAACCGTACTGTCACCCTTACGTGATCTGATACAGTAATTTAAAATGTTTACATAGCTAACGCTCCCCTCAGCCCATCTTAGAGAATATGGTAGTCAGATATGGTGTCCTTAGACTGCAACTTTTATTGTCTCTCCTACGACGAACAAGTGATCCTCTGTGATGGTCATCATAAACTCGGATGAATTAACCTTCAGCATTAAATAAATAGAATATTTCTACAATCATTGCGTCGATTAAAGATTAAGTTCCCATGTTTGCTTGTACAGTCCAATCTGTTCCAATCCTGGATGCAGCAATCGGTCCACAGCCAACCCAGCTGGTCATCCTCCCCTCGAGGCTGGGCGATAAATGGGTACCTGTAAATATACACTCACAGATTCCCCCCTTCTCCAGCAAAAACAAAACCACATTCGAAAACCACACTACCTAGACAAATACGAGTCACATCCCAGGACCTTTCATGCCTACAATCTAATGAAGACATTGAACACTTACTGCCCAGTTTTCCTCATACAGGTACACACATTACATGGCAATATATATATATATATATATATATATATATATATATATATATATATATATATATATATATATATATATATATTGTGGTGATGTTAGAAGGAGATGGAGTGAGTATTTTGAAGGTTTGTTGAATGTGTTTGATGATAGAGTGGCAGATATAGGGTGTTTTGGTCGAGGTGGTGTGCAAAGTGAGAGGGTTAGGTAAAATGATTTGGTAAACAGAGAAGAGGTAGTAAAAGCTTGGCGGAAGATGAAAGCCGGAAAGGCAGCAGGTTTGGATGGTATTGCAGTGGAATTTATTAAAAAAGGGGGTGACTGTATTATTGACTGGTTGGTAAGGTTATTTAATGTATGAATGACTCATGGTGAGGTGCCTGAGGATTGGCGGAATGCGTGCATGGTGCCATTGTACAAAGGCAAAGGGGATAAGAGTGAGTGCTCAAATTACAGAGGTATAAGTTTGTTGAGTATTCCTGGTAAATTATATGGGAGGGTATTGATTGAGAGGGTGAAGGCATGTACAGAGCATCAGATTGGGGAAGAGCAGTGTGGTTTCAGAAGTGGTAGAGGATGTGTGGATCAGGTGTTTGCTTTGAAGAATGTATGTGAGAAATACTTAGAAAAGCAAATGGATTTGTATGTAGCATTTATGGATCTGGAGAAGGCATATGATAGAGTTGATAGAGATGCTCTGTGGAAGGTATTAAGAATATATGGTGTGGGAGGCAAGTTGTTAGAAGCAGTGAAAAGTTTTTATCGAGGATGTAAGGCATGTGTACGTGTAGGAAGAGAGGAAAGTGATTGGTTCTCAGTGAATGTAGGTTTGCGGCAGGGGTGTGTTGTGTCTCCATGGTTGTTTAATTTGTTTATGGATGGGGTTGTTAGGGAGGTGAATGCAAGAGTTTTGGAAAGAGGGGCAAGTATGAAGTCTGTTGGGGATGAGAGAGCTTGGAGTGAGTCAGTTGTTGTTCGCTGATGATACAGCGCTGGTGGCTGATTCATGTGAGAAACTGCAGAAGCTGGTGACTGAGTTTGGTAAAGTGTGTGAAAGAAGAAAGTTAAGAGTAAATTTGAATAAGAGCAAGGTAATTAGGTACAGTAGGGTTGAGGGTCAAGTCAATTGGGAGGTAAGTTTGAATGGAGAAAAACTGGAGGAAGTAAAGTGTTTTAGATATCTGGGAGTGGATCTGGCAGCGGATGGAACCATGGAAGCGGAAGTGGATCATAGGGTTGGGGAGGGGGCGAAAATCCTGGGAGCCTTGAAGAATGTGTGGAAGTCGAGAACATTATCTCGGAAAGCAAATATGGCTATATTTGAAGGAATAGTAGTTCCAACAATGTTGTATGGTTGCGAGGCGTGGGCTATGGATAGAGTTGTGCGCAGGAGGATGGATGTGCTGGAAATGAGATGTTTGAGGACAATGTGTGGTGTGAGGTGGTTTGGTCGAGTAAGTAACTTAAGGGTAAGAGAGATGTGTGGAAATAAAAAGAGCGTGGTTGAGAGAGCAGAAGAGGGTGTTTTGAAATGTTTTGGGCACTTGGAGAGAATGAGTGAGGAAAGATTGACCAAGAGGATATATGTGTCGGAGGTGGAGGGAACGAGGAGAAGTGGGAGACCAAATTGGAGGTGGAAAGATGGAGTGAAAAAGATTTTGTGTGATCGGGGCCTGAACATGCAGGAGGGTGAAAGGAGGGCAAGGAATAGAGTGAATTGGATCGATGTGGTATACCGGGGTTGACGTGCTGTCAGTGGATTGAATCAGGACATGTGAAGCGTCTGGGGTAAACCATGGAAAGCTGTGTAGGTATGTATATTTGCGTGTGTGAACGTATGTATACACATGTGTATGGGGGTGGGTTGGGCCATTTCTTTCGTCTGTTTCCTTGCGCTACCTCGCAAACGCGGGAGACAGCGACAAAGCAAAAATATATATATATATATATATATATATATATATATATATATATATATATATATATATATATATATATATATATATTCACTAATGTTTACGCAGGGGAATGATGTGGACGTGGGCGGCTGTGGTATGCGTGTGGGCGGCCTTGGGAGGGGACGTGAGTGTGGAATCCGCCCACATGACCCAGCTCCGCAGAGACCTGATGCGACCCGGCCGTATAGTGGGCGGGGAGCCCGTTAAAAGAGGTGAGTCGTGTCATGTCAGTTACTTGTGAGTTTCAGGTCTCGTGCACAGGTGTTACCTGCGCCAGACACATGTTAAATATGCTTGGTACATCTGTCACCTAGCGAGACTTTAGTAGTTTTATTAGGGACGAAATATTTATTTTCCCAACAGATATGTCGTTGTCAACAGAGATGGATTATGTGGTATTACACCAGCATTCCTTTAACTGGCCTCTTGTTTCAGTGTGTACTGACCATAGAGCACCTCTGGTTTACGATGAGGTGAGCTAGGGTTGGAGTGGGCGTAATAGACTTGGGGTCAGGTAAGATGGATTTCTTCAACCGTTGCAAACTGGGCTGTTCCTCTCACACTGGGCTGTTCCTCTCACACTGGGCTGTTCCTCTCACACTGGGCTGTTCCTCTCACACTGGGCTGTTCCTCTCACACTGGGCTGTTCCTCTCACACTGGGCTGTTCCTCTCATACTGGGCTGTTCCTCTCATATTAGGCTGTTCTTCGACCACAAGATGGCGACGAGTAAGAGCTGGTGAAATCTAATTTCATTTCCTCATCGTTATATCTCATTTCTAAGAATCCAGATATTTGCCAAAAAAATCCTTGTCTAGGAAAGGTCAATAAACGTAGTAATAAAGTGGAGGAAGTAAAGAGTCTGCATAATGTTATTTGACCCACTGGTGCCAATTAATCGGCAGAATAACCACTTCCTCTAAAGTACTGTAGATATCTGATATTTTTTCTTTGTGTGTGTGTGTGTGTGTGTGTGTGTGTGTGTGTGTGTGTGTGTGTGTACCCGATAAAAAAAGTGTCTTACCACATCTCGTTCGACATATCCTATCATTTGTTGTAATTGATGATCATATTTCCATGTAAATAATCATAAAGTTCAGTTGCCATAATAATTATATAATGTGTCTCATGTTCACGCTTACCAAGTCTTCCGGTACAGAGTCGTATGGATCATTCCGACAGTCATCGGACCAGACCAAGAAGATACATTTTAACTCTGTCTCATGGTTGCGTGACAATGGAGTCATGAGGTGATGATGACTGCTGTAGTTAGAAAATTGCTGTGTTTGACGTCAATTTCGTCGCAAAACTTCCTTCTCAAAGACTCTAGCCTTTCCCTGCTGCTCATTGTAGCACAGTCTTGAAGCTTCAGGAATCCCTATAGAGAAGGTCCTGGTGTTATACAGATCTATAAATGAGAGCATTTCTTTGTCAGTTCTTGGCGCTACTTAGCTTACGTAGGAAGTGATATATTTGATCGAGGGTTTCCTGTGTTAGCGAGGCAACGCCAAGACGTGAAGAAGAGAGGCTGTTTTCGTTCATAACCATTCTCCAGCTATCATGCGTGATGCACAGAAACCATAGGTCGCAACTCACAACCAGGCTCACAGACCTTCCCATGGTATTCCCTGCCGCTTCACATACTCTAGTTCAGTCCATTGACGGCTTTATACAACATCGTTTGAGTTCACCTATCCCGTGCACGCCTTTCACCCTCCTGCATGTTCAGACACCGATCACTTAAAATCCTTTTTCACTCCATCTTTCCACTTCCAATTAGGTCTCCCTCTTCTCCTTGCTCCTCCCACTTCTGACGCATTTATTCTCTTTGTCAACCTCTCCTCACTCATTTTTTTTTCCATTTGTCCAAGCCATTTTAGTACACTCTCTTCAGCTCTCTCATCCACACTCTTTTTATTACCATACATCTTTGTTACCCAGTCATTACTTGCTCGATCAAACCACCTTACACCACATGTTGTCCTCGAACATTTCATTTCCAGCACAACCACCCTCCTCCACACATCCTCATCTGTATCTCATGCCTCGCTAATATTTAACATTGTTGGGATTACATACCAATTTTTGCCTTCGTTGGTAACGACTTCTCTTTCCACACATTCCTCAGTGCTTCCAGAAACTTCGCCTCCTCACCCACCCTATGACTCGCTTCCGCTACCATGGTTCCATATCCGCCTTGTCCACTCTCAGGCATCTAAAACACTTCACTTCCTCAAATTTTTCTCCATTCAATTGTATATGTATGTATGTGTGTGTGTGTGTGTGTGTGTGTGTGTGTGTGTGTGTGTGTGTGTGCACGCGCGCGCGCGCTCTTTCGAGGTTAAACAGTGAGTGAAAAGTCACCTTTGGCAAGGCTGTATCACGGGAAATACATTCTCTTCAAAGGACTTCCCACGCCAAAGAAGTGTACATTTCCCCCGCTCCTGGAAGTAGCCTTTCGAATGGTCCTAGGTAATACTAGGACTCTTTGGTCTCCACTACAAACACCGATTCATCGTATCCCTAAGCCCTTCATACCCACAATGCAACTGCCACACCAGAGACACCAAACACTTTACAGCGTAGTTCCCCTCCCGCTCTTCCCGCGTAGACGGGTGCACCACCCCTCGCTTAATGACCTCAGGTCCCGCCTGCTGAACTGCGGCAGCCCCATAAAGATAAAAGGGGCCTCTGGGGCAGGAAGTAAGATAGTATATATATATATATATATATATATATATATATATATATATATATATATATATATATATATATATATATATGTGTGTGTGTTTGTGTGTGTGTGGAAGTGTGTGGAAGAAGAAAGTTAAGAGTAAATGTGAATAAGAGCAAGGTTATTAGGTACAGTAGGGTTGAGGGTCAAGTCAATTGGGAGGTGAGTTTGAATGGAGAAAAACTGGAGGAAGTGAAGTGTTTTAGATATCTGGGAGTGGATCTGGCAGCGGATGGAACCATGGAAGCGGAAGTGGATCATAGGGTGGGGGAGGGGGCGAAAATTTTGGGAGCCTTGAAAAATGTGTGGAAGTCGAGAACATTATCCCGGAAAGCAAAAATGGGTATGTTTGAAGGAATAGTAGTTCCAACAATGTTGTATGGTTGCGAGGCGTGGGCTATGGATAGAGTTGTGCGCAGGAGGATGGATGTGCTGGAAATGAGATGTTTGAGGACAATGTGTGGTGTGAGGTGGTTTGATCGAGTAAGTAACGTAAGGGTAAGAGGGATGTGTGGAAATAAAAAGAGCGTGGTTGAGAGAGCAGAAGAGGGTGTTTTGAAATGGTTTGGGCACATGGAGAGAATGAGTGAGGAAAGATTGACCAAGAGGATATATGTGTCGGAGGTGGAGGGAACGAGGAGAAGAGGGAGACCAAATTGGAGGTGGAAAGATGGAGTGAAAAGGATTTTGTGTGATCGGGGCCTGAACATGCAGGAGGGTGAAAGGAGGGCAAGGAATAGAGTGAATTGGAGCGATGTGGTATACAGGGGTTGACGTGCTGTCAGTGGATTGAATCAAGGCATGTGAAGCGTCTGGGGTAAACCATGGAAAGCTGTGTAGGTATGTATATTTGCGTGTGTGGACGTGTGTATGTACATGTGTATGGGGGGGGGTTGGGCCATTTCTTTCGTCTGTTTCCTTGCGCTACCTCGCAAACGCGGGAGACAGCGACAAAGTATAAAAAAAAAAAGAAAAATATATATATGTGTGTGTGTGTGTGTGTGAGGCTCAGGCGTTCAGCTAATAATTAGTCTGGTCCTCAACCGACTGAGGTAGGCAGGTGGTGCGTCCAGTGGGACACATTTGCCTCGGTCTGTTATGCTACGGTCACATGCACCACTACATCTCCCTCCACTCTCTCTCTCTCTCTCTCTCTCTCTCTCTCTCTCTCTCTCTCTCTCTCTCTCTCTCTCTCTCTCTCTCTCTCTCTCTCTCTCTCTCTGTACACACCATATGTATACCAACTCTGCTTTGAAATATTCCACATATTTCCTCACCTCACAGGTACAAGCAGATGAATAGAATGAATCATGACATGATTCTCGTGAGGCCTGACTTGGTGTTGACCTTGACCTGATATTGATCTTGCCTTGCAGGAGAGCTGCCGTGGCAGGTGTCGCTCCAGCTGAAGGGGAACCACTTTTGCGGCGGTACTCTGGTGTCCCCCTCCCTGGTGCTCACAGCCGCCCACTGTACTTTTATCGACAAGTAAGCCTCACCACACCATAACCCGTCACCACTGTGTACTGAGCACACCTCCCCCTCCTTGCACAAGCACTGTCTTTAGCACACGCCCCTGTGGACCAGTACTGTATTTTGAGCACGCCCCTTCTCCCCTCCTTGAACCAACACTGTCTTGAGCACCACCATCGCCCGTACACTGACATTGTCTTGAGCACATCTGTGCACCAGCACTGTGCACTAAGCAGGTAATAGGTTTGCAAGCAACCACCGAACAAAGAGGTGTTATGTGCCTGGGCATCGAGAGGGTAAGTGACGGCTGAGTAACTCGCCAGCACTACAGAGGCTGTTGACGTTTCTTTTTTCTGTCTTGCATACACATGGGATACTATCATTCAAGACATCAAACATCCTCTTGCCATCTTACACACATTTCATTAACTAGATTTTCCTACGATTAGCGCAAACTCTATCCGTAGCTAAGACCCTGCCTATTGATGAAACTTCGGCATACATCATCATCTCTCTCTCTCTCTCTCTCTCTCTCTCTCTCTCTCTCTCTCTCTCTCTCTCTCTCTCTCTCTCAATCTATCTCTTTGTTGAAATACAAAGAGATAATTGCCCGACGGCAGTAGCAGTAGGGCGCCACACCTTGGCAGAAGTATTTTCACATGAACGCCTGATCTATATGCAACGGAGGGGGATTAGTTTTGTTGGGGGCTTCAGGAGTGATGATGAAGAAATAAAGACACATGGAATCAGCGTTGGGTTAGATCATTACGGCCGTCAGTATCAAGTTATAACCACCAATCGAGAGTCTTGAATTTGAACACCTTCTCCTGGTGGTCAAGATAACTAGAAAACAATACACATCCTTTACTACCCACATTATCCTAGGAGGCAGTGGTTATACAACTGATAAGTTAAAGCAGTCTCTGAAGGTTGGAGGGTGGGGTGGAGCTGAGAACGATGCCAACAACAGTTGCAGTTGGCAATTAGAACAACATCCACCATCCTGATTATTTTCAAACCATCCATAACTTATACACTTAAGGAAACATGACACTATATTGGCATGACAGGTAACTGTTCCAGATCATAATGAAAGGTAGTGAGGAGAAGAACAGCAAGACGGAAAATAGAGTTGTGTAAATCAAACTGGCAACTGGGGAAACGGCTCTTTTTTTTTTCTTTTCTTTTTTTTCGTCGCTAAGCTCGGGAGATATTTGTAATTCTGAGAAAGATAAAAAAAAAAAGATATTTTTAGTAATTTGTGCATGCAAGATAAGGCCAATATCACTCTATAAACAAGGCAAGTAATGCACTATAAACCAGGAGAGGAAAAAACAGACTTAGTGGGAAGTTAGGACAAGCTTGTTGAGGCTAAATTGACTGATGGCACCGGAATGTTTGGTGAGGATCTGGAAGAAGGGAATTTTGTGGGTTTTGAGAGAATGAAGTCTGTGACAAGATAGAGCTGGTAACACTTTTTATGGTTGTTCAAAAAAAAAAAAAAAAAAAGATTATTTAGACATACCACCTGGAGGACAAGAAGAAATCAGCGATCATTGCCTGGGATCATGAGAAGTGCCGATTATCACTAGTGGAGGTGCATAGACTGAATAACACTGAGAGCATGACTCAAAAATTAGAAAGGAAATATTATCACTCACTCCCTTCAGTCAGATCCCAGAGTGTGTTTCCAGTCCGACGTGGTCTTCCCTTATCCGTTATAATTCTGAGCCGAAGGAAATTTTTGTGTCCATAAAACACTAAATAAGTAACTGGCAGGATGTTATGTGGTAAGATCTTGTGCTCTAGGATTCCGTTTCTTACCCCTGCTGACGACCATTTTCATGGACCATCCCCACGTATCTCTAGCCCGCGAATCTTCTCAGTGTCTAACCGACTCTCTCCGTCTACACTTTCCTCATTTTTTATTTCTTATTCTCACTAACCATCCCATCGCCCCAGACAATTCGACTCTCCCCTCTTAAACTGTTTCCTTCTCTCTGCGTGACAGCATCGACCAAATCAAGGTGGTGACTGGGGCGTGGGACCTGGGGGAGGAGAACAGGGAGTACAACGTGACCATGGTGTCCGTAGCAGATTATGACGCATCCACCTACGAGCGGGACATCGCCCTCCTGAAGCTAGACGTCGATTGCTCCGACGTGGCTACTAGAAGTAAGCGTCCACCTCTGGTCATGATATGATACTGGGTTGTTATGGTCGTGCAGTCCACACATGGTGTCTCATGTGTCTTGTCTCGAGCAAAATCCACTGTCTACTTATAGTTGAACAAATGGTAAAATTGCACGGCGTGAATTGCAACATCTGTTGAACTAAAGTGAATCTTGCCTTTGAGTCTGGATTTGGAGGCGCCCTCCATATTGTCTTTTTCATATGACCTGCACAAAGATGCTAATTTAAGACTGTTTAAATGTATTTTAATTACTTCGTCTGTTCCAGGTGTAATATCATGCTTCACATGAAACCGGGTCATTCTATAATCCTCTCCTTTCTTAATGCCTCTTTGTGGCTTCATTAGTGTATTTGTGATATTTTAGAGCCTGAAGCCAATATTCTGGTGACTCTAGACATGTCCACTACATCAACTGTTTATGGTTCAGACATCATTCAGTTATCTCATCCAGATATCTCTATCTATCTTTCTATCTATCATGCAATGATTATTTCCTTCATTTGCCCTAATCTTTTCCACATAATTCTCCCACTGGTGATGGATGAAGTTGCTGGCGTTGTCGATGAGAGACGTGTGTGTAGGTTTGGCCTGCATCTGTTGGTGGTTGTAACTCTCACTTGTTCCACCAGGGGGAAATCCTGGCGTTCCCGTCGCAATAGAGACGCAGAAGGAGGAGTGGACGGGTGAAAAGTGTACCATCTCCGGCTGGGGGAGGTTAGCGGAGGGGGCCGACCTGCCGCACATCCTCATGGCTGCCGACGTAAGGAAGTAGTGGTATTCTCAACTCATTAATTTTCTCACAAATGAATAGAGATTTATTTTCCTACTCTCATTTGGCAGCGCCAGCAACCTTGCGTTTACTGAATTGATATACAGCATGACTCGTTTGTGTTATGATACCCATTACTTGCTGTAAAGCTAAATATAATTTTACCTTGACCTAATCTAACCAGTGGATTTCGTTATATCGTTGATCCGTTATAATGATAAACCAGGCTTGGGACTATGTACTAAATCCCAGGATAGTCAGCCCGAGTTGCAGGCATTATCCCAGGCTCCGTATTGCCGGTACAGCCAGGGCATGTTAGGCTAGTATTCCTCAGTAAGTACTGAGATGACCAGCGGTGTCACAGAGAGGTGACCAGTACTACCTATGTCGGGGCAACGCGCTTTCTTGGGAAGGATAATGAGGTGTGTGGTGAGTGACCGGCACGTGACCGGTATTTGCCCCTGAAAGGTGTGAGGGTGTGATCTGTGACGGTGTTCTGCAAAGATGTGCTCAAGAGGGATGTGTTCTGGGACAGTGTTATGGAAGGATGCACTCAGGGATGGTGCTCGGGGAGGGGATCCAGGGAGGGTGTGCTCAGAGATGATATTCAAGGAGAGTGTTTTAAATCCTATTACTGCTACAGATCAGATCGAACCTCGAGTTTGACCATATGTCACCTTCCTCGCGCTACCAGCCAGTAGGCGGCAGTGATTGGTTAGGTTAGGTATTATCGCAGCCCCCATGTTAAAGGTACAGGACAAGACATGATAGGTTACTTTTCCTCCGTAAGATCAGGGATGAGCAACACTACGCTACGTGGTGGTGAGGAGTATGATCCGTGCAAGGAAATGTGTGGTTTCCTGCTGACATGGTCTTGTCTGATGCAGGTGGAGCTGAAGAGTGACGCTGAGTGTAAGAGCGTGTTCGACCACACCTCCTTTTACCAGGTGTTCCCCAGCAACCTGTGTGCTGGAGGGGGCGAGAGGGACGCCTGTCAGGTGAGTTCCCCAGGTGATACTGGACCCTCGTCCTTGGCAAGTTTGCAGCCTCTGCACTACTCGACCTTGACTGAGTAATGTGACATTCATGTAAGTGGGTGTAAAAGTTGGCGGGGGTAAGAGATGGACATTTGGGCATTATAAAAGTTTAGAATGACTGAATTTCTTGTGGTAAAGTGTACAGGGAATACTTCCCGTAATGTTTATGTCTTGATGCAATATGTTTTGAAATCACTTTAAGAAATATATCCTAATTTTCTTTGATGAAGAATTTCGTAAGAACGTATTATGTCGAAGCAGGTAGGCTGAGGGCTGCTCACTTTGTCGTGGTGTTAGGCCACTGTGTTCAAAGTGTGCTGGGGTTATGCCACACTCAGGCTCACCGGTGATCAGACAACAGATAGTAACTCACTCCGGCCAAAACATTACTGCATCGCGGAAGCCGAGTGTCGACCACTGTTGAACAGGATGACTGCTGGTGAAGGAGGTACACATGGATGTTGGATTCTAAGTATGGTGGTGGGAGGTGTTACGACATCATGATCCAGGCAGGATGTACAGCCGCAGAGCTGAAAGTGAAAGGGTGGATGAAGAATACTGGAAGTAAGAAACTTGGACAGGTAGGGAGATACACTGGAACAAGGATATAGAATTTGGCGACACATTGGCTGAAGCAGCAGAAGGGACCTGGTACACGAATGACAAAAGTATCAATGAACATATATGATTATTTAGGGAGAAGGAAGAATATAAAAGACGTGTTAACTGCAGGTGCAGAGGATTAGTGTGGCAGTGTCGCAGGACTTGCAAGGAGAGTAATGGAGACGGACAAACCAACTTAAAGTAAGGAAATAATATCATTAAGGACCGTGAATGAAAAGTGGTGAGTGTAGAGCTTAGGGGAGAAAATACGATTAGCCAGCCACCTTTGATCCTGGTGACGAGGTGTGGGAGGAATATTTCCGAAGACTTACAGCGGGAGGACAGTAGTGGTGTGGGAAGGAGTCAGTTAGTAGGCGCTACGCAACTTATGTAAGGCAAGCCTTTCCCTACAGCGGAGAGGAATGAGTAACAAAAGTACTCATGGGGAGCTCAACTTGGGGTAGGAATGTGCTCTGCTCTGGGGACAGCACAAAAGCGCAGGTCAAGTGGCATCCGGAGGCACTTATTACATATCGATGTAGAGGCTGGTCTGCCACACACACACACACACACACACACACAAGTCAAGTCGTAATGGTAGTTGATGCGTTCATTTAACTGTGTGTCTGTGTAACTGTTTGTATGTTGCGGGAAGACTGTTATGCACTTGTGTTTCCCAGTCTTAACCTTATACATGCGCTAGGTCTTTATATTCTTTAGGTGTATTGTATTGCCTAGTCTCTCATCCTTGTGTATTTGCTGTTTTTTATTTATATCTGTATCAACACACACACACACACACACACACACACACACACACACACACACACACACACACACACACACACATGCACACACACACACACACACACATGCACACACACACACACACACACGCAGAGGAATTCGAACTGTTACAGACGACACTTGGTCCTACCGGGGCTGTTTGTGATAGCGCAAGAGACCTGAAATTCATGGATCAGTGTAGTAGCAGCAGAAAGACATTTTTTAAGATGAAAACCTGGAAACTTGTCACATAACTCAGGAGGCGCAAATGATGTCAGTCGTGGATTTCAAGGGAAATAAGATAAAGTATATACTGAAACATATCTATGTTACCGCTTTCAACTCCTCTGATTGGTGAATCTTTCTGCATGTTGACGATCCTGTGAAATAGACGAATTCATCCTGAGTGGCTCGGTAGACCGAGAGTATCGAATCCTTTCATGATTCTGAGGACCTGTGTTAGGTCACCTCTCAAAACCTTCTGTTGTCCATGCTACGACAGTTGAACTCGTTTAATCGGCTTTCATAGTATTTGTTTCTCAGGCGCTTGTTCTTTTTCCATTGTGTCTATATCTTTCTTCAAGTAAGATGACCGAAACCGAACACACTATTCCAGATGGGGACGCACCAGTGAGTTTTTAAAGAGAAGATAACTTTCCTTGGCTTAAATCAAAAGAACTTTATTCGTTCTTTTATTTTTATTGCTTTTGTGTTTTATTAACTTGGCTTTAGGACGCTAGAGATGATTACGTTCAAGTTCATTTTCCTGATTTACCATTTGTAGCTCAACAGAGTCCATATTTTAGCTCAACTTTTCATTTTTACCACCGATATCTAAAACTGTGCAGTTATTAATCTTTAAATTCATTTGCCATCTGTAAGCCAAGTCCAGCAGTTTGTCTATGTCAGTTTAAAACTGCAGACCTTCAGTTTATGTCGTAGATTTATTTCCCAACTTGTATATCCGTAAATTTCGATGTCCCAACACTGATCCCTGTGGCACGCCACTTGTTACATCTAATTGTTCAGAGAGTTGACTGTTAATCACTGCTCTTGGTTTACGGCCACGTGGGCTGTTTCCTAACCATCGAAATATAACGCCATCTGTAACATGTGACTCACCACCACACCACGGAGGCCCCCGTGAAAACTTCTTTGTGATTTCTATTTGTGTGTTACTAGGAGAGTTTTACACTCCTGTTGCCTCGTCTCTCAACCTTGTATATACGTACTGTGTCTGTACTCCTGTGTACACACACACACACACACACACACACACACACACACACACACTTACACACTAGTCTATGTCAGGTTCCCATTTTATCGACCAGTCTCAAGGGAAGGATGAACAGCTGGGTGGACTGTACCGCGACCAGGATTCAGACCTATGCCTTTTTGATCCCTGGCGGCCAGTGCGTGCTTGATAGTCAGTAACGCTAGCCTGTAAACCACGGAGATCCGTGTGTGTGTGTGTGTGTGTGTGAGAGAGAGAGCGAGAGCAGGGGGTTATCCAGAAGGGGCAGTGGGACATCACCCCCCCCCCCCCCCCCCCCGAGTTTACAGTATACGTACATTAGGCTTAGAGCAACATTGGATCTCCCATCAACACGACACAAAGATTAATCTTACTGACAGCGACCTGAACGTGGTGGCAAGTTGCGACGTGTGATCTCACCTGACCTCGTACTCTCTCGAGGAGTGAGCTTGTGTGAGGACGACTCTCCTTGGGGAATGATCACCTCCGCTGCTTACTGCGATAATTATAGGGGCAGCTTGTGATTGGTGGCGCTGTGTAGCGTGAGTCGGAGCCTTCACTCGCTCACAAGCTGCCACTATGTAATATTATAGTATTAAGCAGCCGACCTGACTTAACCTTTGGGAAAGTCGTCATCCATGGATTGGCTAACCTCACTAAGTTCACACAGTCCAAAACCAAGCTCATTCCTTATGGGGTCAGGTGAGGTCACAGGTCGCACCTTGCCACTGTGTCAGGTCGCTAACTATAAAGTTAAACTTTGTTTAGCGATGTTGCGACACCCATCGTACTCAGAGGTCATACTCTCATGGTCATGCCCATCGTGCACAAGGGTCATGCCCTCGTGCATAAGGGTCATGCCCTCGTGTACGAGGGTCGTGCCCTCGTGCTCAAGGGTCGTACCCTCGTGTTCATGTGAGCTGGCGGTGTCAGACGTATAATCTCTCTAAACACGTCGGTGCAACGCATCCTAAAGTAACGTTAGCTTCTCAGCGAACCTGCATACTGCCCGGGACGCTGAGATTAAGCCATTTCATCGACGGTATTTTGTCTGTGTCTCAGGACGTGGACCCGAGACCGTATAGGTCGAGGTAAACCAGCCGCCCACAGCAATTCGATCATGTTTAGGGCCGAATATCGACCCAGTAAATACTGAATGGAACGTTGCCAAAGTATATTTGAACTTTGTACTTGGTGCGTCAGTATTAGATAGTAAGAGTGTCATTGTACTCATGATACGAATGTTTGTCTCCTGTCTCAGAATGGTTGGGCAAGTTGGGTTGTGGACAGCTGCCACAAGCCACTGACCACAAACTCCAACACACCCATGGCTTAACAGTGAGGGATTTTTCGATATTTATCCTGTTCTCTCCAACGTTAATGGTACAGCCTCTTGTTATCTTTCACATGTGGCGGTCATTACACTCACCACTGATTGTAACCACGAGTGACGTCAGTAGGTGTGTCATCAGTAAGCAGTACACTCATCAGTGAGTTTCAACAGGATGGTTGCCACAGTCGACATGGCCGTCACCAGGAACTGCCTGTTGTGGCCTCAACGTCACAACTCCCCCCTTGTGTTTCCTTGCAGGGTGACTCCGGCGGCCCCCTCGTGTGCTGCAGGAACTCAACTGAAGACGTACTCTCCTGCAGCTTGACGGGCATTACCTCCTGGGGGATCGGCTGTGCTACTGAGGGCGTCCCGGGAGTGTATACCGAGGTGGCCCATCATATAGGCTGGATCAGGGACACCGTCATGCAAGAGTATGGCTTAGAGGGGCTCAGGGGTCTTTCCTTCAGCGATGCCTCTCACCTGCGCTCACACAATGATGAATAAAGTAAAAAGAAGAGAGAGAGAGAGAGAGAGAGAGAGAGATTTACATGATTATGTTTACATAACTGTGGCCAAAAAATTCTGGGGGAATTCGTTAATGATAGATGGCCGGAGGCAAGATAGGAGTTGCCACCTTCCTTCCTTAAAGG